>NW_004443989.1:16621424-16647073 GCF_000243295.1 Trichechus manatus latirostris
ACACACACACACACACACACACACACACACACACACACACACACTCCAATTTCTCCATAAAATGACCAAAGTGAAAGCTCAGCTCAGTCCAAACTTCATGGTGCATCCCCTGAGTAGGCTCCCAGGCACAAAATGGAAATAACAGAGTCCCACAGGACCAGAGCTTATCTCCCTGAGCTGCTGGACAGGGGCTTTGTGGGGTTTATCATCAGGAAGATTGCCCAATTTGAATGTCCACCTCCACTTAGGGACAGAAGAGCGGAATCCCTGGGTCACGGAGAGAGACAAGCACACTCATGTGAGAGTAGGGGTTGTTTATCTGCGTGTTACAGAATTGTTGCTATGTTTGCTACCATACTATCAGTTATTTATAGACTTTTTTATTTTATAAACAATATTTTTCATACATAACGATTTTGTGACATGTGAGCTCAGAAATATCACTCTCTGCTCCTTTGTCAAGATACTAAAGCACAGGGTGGTTATTCCTCATGTACAGTGTAATGACAGTGGACAAATCTAACAATTTCTTGTAAGTGATGATTATTAGTTTTTGTATTTAAAATAATTCTCCCGTTTTATATTAGCTGTTACATTTTTGACATGAGGTTGTTCATAACATGTTCACATTTTATCTGTTTAATATTTATCTGTTTAATATTATGGACTAGTAGTGTCACCTCTCTTACTTCTGATACTGAAAGTTTGTGTTTTTGTTCTTTTTGTCCTGATCAGGCCAACTAAATCATTATCAGTTTACTTGATCTTCTCAAAGAATCAACTTTTGTTTCATTGACTTATCAATTGCTTTCTTTCAACTTTATTTAAGTCAGTTATTATATTTAGGCCTTTTTTTCTGCTCACATGTGATATAACATGAGCTTAAGTTAGAAGCTCGTGTAATTAATCAGTCTTTTCTTTCTATCTTTTATAGATGTTTAGTGCTGTGAATTTCCCTCTAAATATTGTTTTAGTTGAATCCTTCAAATTTTGGTATGTTGTGCTTTTGTTTTCATCCAGCTCCAAGTAGTCATCCAGGTTAAAATCACACATATGTTTGTGACAGTCATCCATGATAAAAAACTTATAAATATGTGAGATATGTCATATGTAATAAAATACAACATGTGTATGTCTGTAAACATATATACGTGTCTGACAGTTTTTCATATTTGGGCTTGTATGTTGCTGTGATACTGGAAGCTTTGCCACCAGTATTTCAAATACCAACAAAATCACCCTTGGTGGACACATTTCAGCAGAGTTTCCAGACTAAGACAGACTGGAAAGAAGGACCTGGCAGTCTACTTCTGAAAAATTTGGCCAGTGAAAACCTTATGAATAGCAGCAGAACATTGGTATAGAGCCAGAAAATGAGCTCCCCCCCCCCAGCTTAGAAGGGAGTTGAAAGACAACTGAAGAAGAGCTGCCTCCTTAGAGTCAATCATACTGATGTGGAGGGAGTCAGCTTTTGGGACTTTCATTTGCTGATGTGGCATGGCTCAAAATGAAAAGAAAAAAAATGAAAATAGCCATTAATAATCAGAACATGGAATGTACAAAGTATGAATTTAGGAAAATTTGAAGTTGTGAAAAATGAAATGGAATGTATAAAGATTGAAGAGGAGTGGTGTCATGTTCACAGTCAAAAAGATCATTTCAAGATCTACCCTGAAGTACAACGCTGTCAGTGACAGGATAATATCCATGCTCCCACAAGAAAGACCAGTTAAAACGACTATTATACAAATTTACCCACCAACCATTAAGGCCAAAAATGAAGAATTTGAAAATCTTTGCCAGCTTCTGCACTCTGAAGTTGATCGTATATGCAAACAAGATGCATTGATAATTACTGGTGATTGGAATGCAAAAGTTGGAAACAAAGAAGAAGGATCAATAGTTGGAAAATGTAGCCTTGGTGATAGAAACAATACTGGAGATCACATGATAGAATATTGCAAGAGTAATGACTTCTTCACTATAAATACCTTTTTTCAATAACGTAAACAGCGACTATACATGTGGCCCTCACCATATGCACGTGGACCTGCCAGATGGAATACGCAGGAATTAAATCCACTACATCAAATATCATTAGTAAGAAAAGTCCATCAATTGCTCACATGCAAGTTCAAGCTGAGGAAAATTAGAACAAGTCCACAAGAGCCAAAGTACAACCTTAAGTATATCCCACCTGAAATTAGTGACAATCTCAAGAATAGATTTGACACAATTAACACTAACAAAGACCAGACAAGTTGTGGAATGACATCAAGACATCATACAGGAAGAAAGCAAGAGGTTATTAAAAAGACAGGAGAGAAAGAAAACACCTAAATGGATGTCAGAAGAGACTCTGAAACTTGCTCTTGAACGTATAGCAAAAGGAAGGAATGATGAAGTAAAAGAGCTGAATAGAAGATTTTAAAGTGTTACTCGAGAAGACAAAGTAAAGTATTATGACATGTGCAAAGATCTGGAGGTATAAAACCAAAGGGGAAGAACATGTTCAGCATTTCTCAAGCTGAAAGAACTGAAGAAAAAATTCAAGCCCGAGTTGAAATACTGAAGGATTCTATGGAAAATTATTAACTCAGGAAGCATCAAAAAAAAAAAAAAAAAAAAAAAATATGGAAGGAATACACAGAGTCACTGTACCAAAAAGTACTGGTTGACAACCATTTCAGAAGGCAGCATATTATCAAGAACTAATGGTACTGAAGGAAAAGGTTCAAGCTGCACTGAAAGCACTGGCAAAAACAAGACTCCAGGAATTGACGGAATACCAATTTAGATGTTTCCGCAAACAGATGCAGTGCTGGAAGCGCTCACTTGTCTATGCCAAGGAATTTGGAAGACGGCTTCCTGGCCAACAGACCAGAAGAGATCCGTATGTATGCTTATTCCAAGGAAGTTGAGTCAACTGAATGTGGAAATTATCAAAAATATCATTAATATCAAACAAAGGTAAAATTTTGCTGAAGACCGTTCAAAAGTGATTGCAGCAGTACATCGACAGGGAACTGCCAGAAATTCAAGCCAGATTCAGAAGACCACGTAGAACCAGGGATATCATTACTGATGTCAGGTGGATCCTGGCTGAAACAGAGAATACCAGAAAGATGTTTACCTGTGTTGTATTGACTATGGAAAAGCATGTGACTGTGTGGATCATGACAGATTATGGATAACATTGTGAAGAATGGGAATTCCAGAACGGTTAATTGTGCTCATTGGTATCTGTGCTTAAACCAAGAGGCAGTCACTCTAACAGAACAAGGTGGTACTGCATGATTTAAAGTCAGCAAAAGTGGGCGTCAGAGTTGTATCTTTTACCATACTCATTCAATCTGTATGCTTAGCAAATAATCTGAGAAGATAAACGATATGAAGAACAGGGCATCAGGATTGGAGGAAGACTCGTTAGTAAAGTTCAATATGCAGATCACACAACCCTGCTTGATGAAAGTGAAGAGGGCTTGGAACTCTTACTGATGACTACCAAAGACCACAGTCTTCAGCATGGATTATACCTCAACATAAATAAAAAAAAATCTTCATAACTAAACCAATAAGCAACATCATGATAAATGGAGAAAAGTTTGAAAATGTCAAGGATTTCATCTTTCTTGGATCCACAGTCAATATCCATGGAAACAGCAACCAAGAAATCAAAAGATGTATTGCATTGGGCAAATCTGCTGCAAAAGACCTCTTTAAAATGATAAAAAACAAAGATGTCACTTTAAGGACTAAGGTGTGACTGACCAAAGTCATGGTGTTTTCAATCACCTCCTATGCATGTGAAAGCTGGACAATGAATAAGGAAGACCAAATAATTGATGTATTTGAATTATGGTGTTGGCAAAGATTATTGAATATTCCATGGACTTCCAGAAGAACAAACAAATCTATCTTGGAAGAAGTACAGCCAGAATGCTCCTTAGAAACAAGGATGGTGAGGCTTCATTTCACATCACTTATGTATGTTATTAGGAGGGACCAGTCCCTGGATAAGGAGATCATGTTTGGTAAAGTAGAGGGTTAACAAAAAAGAGGAAGATCCTCAAAGAGATGGATTGGCATAGTGGCTGTGACAATGGACTCAAGCATAACAATGATTTTGAGGACCGTGCAGGACCAGGCAGTGTTTCCTTCTATTTTCCATAGGGTCGTTAAGTGTCGGACAGTATCATATACGTATATGCATGAATAAATTTGTGAATGCATACAACGCATAAATGAATGACTTTTACTACTTTTCTGGGATTTTGAAATAAATGAGTACGTGTGGGTTATTGTGGGATAAGACATGCTTTAAAAGGATAAGAAACCCCAGAGATGGACAGGAAAATCCTCTTTTCATTTCCAAGCCTCCCTCACAGAAGCAGTCGTTGAGGCTGGATCCCCATGTTCTGTCAGTCCTGAATGCCATCTGCAGCCCAGCCACCTGCCTGCAGGAGAAGTTAGAATCTAGGATCCAACTGATTTCCCCTCAATGTGTCTCTTGCACATTGATACAAGGCTGAATCCTTGATGGTCAGACTGTTTATTTGTAAATACAGCATGTTCTTGATCTTGTCTCTAGAGATGGTAAATTGACCCTTCAAGGAGCCTGTATAGTATACGGTACCACCACCACTACTGATGTATAAGTCCTACTGCAGCCACTTCCTTGTAGCCTAGTGGACACAGTCCATGGTGTAACTGCTGTAGGTGAATCTAAAGACTACCTAAGAGAGTCTCAGAGACCCTGCAAACTGACTCATGTCTCTCACAGACTCCAACAGCTTCACTCTGGACACAGGCAGACACAGACACATCCTGGTCAGGAAAATCATCACACATGCCCCGTGTTTCTCTTTCTCATATGCTCTAACATATTCAAAATCTCTTTTTATTCATAAAATGACCTTTTAAAATAGTAACAAGGAAACCCTAGGTAAGCACAGAGTCCATGATGACTTGTCTGTGTTCATTCCTGATCATGGAACGCAGACACTTGGAAATCCAGCGACTGTGTTTCTCTTCCAGAGCTGCAGGTTTAGGGCTGGGCTGGTTTTCACCAGCAGAAGGATCAGCCATATTTGCATGTCTTCCTACTATATAGCAATCTCTGGGGATTGTAACTTCAGAGAGGGTGGTGCCTCAGAAAATATAAGAGTGTCCTCAGGGAGTTGGGTGGCAATGAAAGCATTTTCCAAAATATGATTTATTATTTCATAAATGTGCTGTACTAAACTCTTAGTAACCATTACTTTACTCCGTTTTTATATATCCACACATATCATGTGATGTAGTTACCAATATGATCTCCATTTTTACATATGTAAAACTAAAAACAGAGCATAGAGGGAGTGTGTGATGTGTCCAAGAGCATTTACATGATAAGAGTTGTCCCAGTATCTGGCCTGTGCTATTCACTACTGGACAAATTGCTCTCCTGAACAAACCCAAGAGCTGAGTTGGACATGATTAGTGAGGTTTGTAGGACCCCCAAACTGTAATGAGAACACAGCATGATTTGCCACATTCTAATGTTGGAGCCCTGTTGTGCAGTGGTTAAGTACTCAGCTGCTAACCAAAAGGTCAGCAGTTTGAACCCACCAGCAGCTCAATGAGTGAAAGATGTGGCAGTCTGCTTTTGTAAAGATTTACGGCCTTGGAAACCCTATGCAGCCGTTCTACTCTGTCCTATAGTGTAGTTATGGGTTGGAATCAACTCGTCAGCAGTAGGTTTTGGAATGCTTATTCAAGCAATGTGTAGAGAGGTAGGGTCAATTCAGATAAACTTTCAGAAGTACCTGACATTTACCATATCATTATCTATGTCTTTATCATATCTTCTCTATCAAGATATTCATTTGTTTATTGTAACAACTTTATGAAGTTGTAATTGACAAGTCATACACTCCACTTATTTAAAGTTTACAACACAAAGAGTATTAAGGTAGGTACACATCAGTGCAATCATCACAACAACGAAGAGAATAAACAAGTCCATACAATTCAAAAGGTTCATCTTATTCCTCTGTAATTCTCTCCTCTCCGACAATTACTTCCTTCCTCCCTGTCCCCAGGAAACTACTGAAATTTTCTGCGACAGTTTGGGAGACTTGCAAACCTCACTAATCACGTCCAACTCAGCCCTGGGGTTGGTTAAGGGGAGCAGTTGGTCCAATTGTCAATAGAACAGGCCCAGAAACTGAAACAGCTCTTATCATATCATATCTAATGTTATTTTACATTCGGTTGATTCTCCTAGAATTTATAAAAATGGAATCATGAGGTACGCACTTACATTTCAAAAGTGTGTTTCACTTAGCATAATTATTTGATGATACATCTGTTTTAATCTTTATCAAGTATTCATTGATTTTAATTCTGAGTAATATTCCAATGTATGCATTTACTTCAGTTGATTTATCTATCTCCATGTTGAAGGGGATTTGTATTGTTTCAAGTTTCAGGCTATTACATAGAAAGCTGTTGCTCTACTTAGAAATGTAGAGAGATATGAATAGAGTTATTATTTTTCTTGCAACAACAACAAACCTGGATAAACTGCAAATAAATACATTGCCTTAACACAGTGAATTCACAGGACAAACATCAAATCTGAACTCTGAAGGTAGATAGGTGCCTTCAAAGAGAAACACAGCCCAGACTTTAGTTTACCTGGAGCAGATGGTGTCAGATGGTATTTAGGATAGTCAGAAGCTTAAAGCAGAAATATCTTATAAATTTATAAATTATAAATATCTTATAAATCTATAAATTATACATATCTTATAAATTGTAAATAAATTTATAATTTATTAAGGTCAAGTAGGCTAAATAAATTTATTAAGGTCGCATAGAGGATCCTTACCTCCTTTCAGGCTTTCCTCCAGGATTGAGTAGAATTCAGCAAAGGACGAACCACTCATTGTGCTGGATGCTGGAAGTGATCAGAGGGCACTTCCAAATGCACTCAGACTGTTTACTGTGTCTCTACTACAGAAGTATTGGTCTTCTGGGAAAGCCTTCAAAAACTGTATCCTAAAGACACTGGTGCAATCCCATAGAGATTAGGAAGAAAACAGAGATTACCAACAAAAATCTGCCCAGAACCATCTCGCATCTCTTCCCTTAAGAATAAAAGTCTTATTCTGCTGAAGAATGACGTCAAAATGGGAAGCTCAGTTCACTTGTGAAAAACCATTGAATCTGAGGAAAAAAATACATGTTAAAACAGATATTTTACCCTGAATGAGAGTCAGGAAGGAGTTACAGGCCCAGCGTGACCTCTAGAGAAGGTACAGGGACAATTGGAAGGCCACACCCCACACACAAGATCACAAGGTCCACTTAAGAATGTTGCTCAAACAAAGGATCAGAGTAAAACCTCTAGTGTAAACCCACAACAACACTAACTACCATCAAATAAAATAACACTGTAAAGTACCTGGGGCACCAAAACGGGCAGATTCTCTCTTGATAGTACTATATGAGGTCCCAAAGACAAGAAGGAAAGAAAAACAACAAGGTATAACTAGCGGAACCTGAAGTCTCTGGTGCTCCTAGGGAAAGAGAACTTCAACCCTGGTAGCCATGGCAACAATAAATTCTAAATAAGGTCATAACTAGATTCACACAAACCTCCACAATAACGGCCTTGCAATGGTAGGATGTGATCATATACAAGGAAAAAAAAATAATGGTAATAAATAAATAACAAACAAAATAAAATGTCAATCTCTACTCTTCTTTCCAACCTGTCTGGCTTTAAACAAATAATATGGGTGTTACAAACAGCGAAACATCAATGTTTGTGGATAAATTATCAGAATAAGATTCGTACATGGCACAGATATTGGAATTACCAAACTAAACAGGAAGTTAAAATAACTACGATTAATATGCTTAAATCTCTAAATGTAGGAGTAGAAAGACTGCAGTATCAGATAGGTAACCTCACCAGAGAGATGGAAACTATAAGAAAGAATCAAATAGAAATTCAAGAATTAAATACACCCACACTGCAAGAGAAATCAGCAAAGACTTTTACAAGATCATCAGTAAACTTGGTATAGCTATAAAATGAACAGTGAACTTGAAAATGTATCAAAATAACCCAAATTGAAAGGTAAAAATTGTATGGAAAACAGAACAGAACATCTAAGACCTGTGAGACAATATGAAACTTTCTAATATAGGTAAATTCTATACCCATTGAAAATAGACTTCAAAGAGACGTTGAATTCTGTGTACCAATTAAATTTGTCTCACCTCTCCCCACAGGTGTATTTATAGACACTAAGCAGTGGAATCTGGTTACGAGTGTCTCTCAGTCTACAGATATATTTGTGTGTTAGTCCTTGTACTCCAGAGAAGTAGAGCTTATTTCTATTAGGCGCTGTTTCTCTGGAGAACACTGACTAGCACATAAATATAACTAGATTTAATCAAACAGAGGAGACCTGGTGGCGCAAATGGTTAAGAGCTCTACTGCTACCCAAAAGGATGGTGTTTCGAACTGACACAGCAACTACATGGCATAAAGACATGGTGATGTACTTCTCTAAATATTACAGACAAGAAAACACTGTAGGGCAGGTCTACTCTGTCACGTAGGTTAGCTCTGAGTCAAAATTGACTCAACAGCAACTAACAATAGGAAGGAACTCTTAGCAAATCATTTATATATTGTTTCATATATATTTGATCATGCAGTATTATCATATTGTTATCAAAATGTTTATCTAAAGATGTATTTGAAACATATTTTTCAATTTAAAAAACCAAAAAAAAAAAAAATAGTGTTTATTCACCTGGCTTCTAATATGTCCTTATATTCTGCTGAATTTATTCTGTTCTTATTATGTTCTTTATTAATGTAAAACATCTACTGTTTATATAATTATTTTTTGTAGATAAGGTGTTATATGTTTCTTTGCATGAAGATATCACAATATTTTCTATTATTTTGTTCAAATTTTATAATTATAATATAGTTGTATACATATTCAATATATCCATCTACAAATCCTGTTTTTATGTCAAACCTTTAAATTTCTCAGTGCTAAGAAATTTTCAATACACTTATTTTTTTCTATCTTCCTCGTATCTCTAAAACGTGTGTCATTATTGATTATTTCTAAAGGATTTTTACTTCTGTTGTTCTATTACCTGTAGGGAAAATAATTTTATCTGATCATCAAGCTCAATAATTCCCAATGAACATTAAAATGATAATAAAGAAATAGTATGTCAACTCTATGTCTACAAATTTGATATATGAAATAAAAAGGAATTTCTTTGTTTTTTTTAGAGTAAGCGTTTAGAAACTTGAATAGAAAGCTGACAGAGTTTTGTGACTATTGAATCTAATAAAAATATGGACTTGCATTTTGTCTTTCTTTAATAAGAACACTGACCTAAAATTTACACAAAATGAAATGCATACATTTTCCTTTTACAGTTAATGATTTTGATAAATGTTTATGCCCACCACCACAATAAATATATATAACATTGTCATAACCCCATGACGTCCCTCTCACCCCTTTAAAATCAATCTGTTCCCAGACTTCTGGCAAAACGGTGCTCATGGCAGAAAAACCACACTGTCCCTTCACAGCAAAGATCCAAAAAACTAAGCCAAACAGAGAAAACAGCAATCCTGAAACCCTAAAACATCAAATGAAGAGACAATGAACTCAGCCAAACACCAAATGGAGTGAGAAAACTAACAGAGAATGGAGAACGAGGAGAGATTCTTGCTGAGGTCCCCTATCAGCTAATGCAGTGCGGATCCGCCCTCTTGGGCTCCTATCAGAGACCAGCGAATAGGGGGTACGAGAAAACAGTTTCACAGAGCTTCCAGCAGAAGACAAAACAACTGGTAATTTGAGATATACACTTTCCCACCCCCCACCGTTCTTCATCCCTACTCGGCCTACTCTCCTTCCCGTGGCCACAGTCGCTTGTCAGGGAAGCACCAGCTGCTTGGATTCTACCTGTCCATACTGGCTGGCTTCCAGAGTGCCATTTGGTGGTTGCTGGTGTTCTTTTTCTCCACTTCTTTTGATTTCTTCCTTACCTCTCACCACCTCCCCTTCCTTTTGCTCAAATACCTGGCTCCATGCACCATCTTTGCTTCCTCCTGAGGGTCAGAGGAGCTCTGTTCGAGTGTGGAAATGCTTCCTGGTATGGGCTGCCAAGCTGGTGGGATCTCGGGGCCTTTGTTTTGAATTGTTTGTTTGTTTTCTTTTCCTTTTCTCAAGTTGAGAGCCCTTTCTCACCAGGTCATGCTACGCTGCTTGGGACCTACCCGCTCAGCTTGCGCAGACGTGTGGAGGGATCCCTGAGAGCATTTCTTTTTTCCTGTTTTTTTTTCTGTTTTTTGGGGTGCTTTTCTTTTTTTTTCAAAAAAATTTGTTGTGTTTCCTTTTCCCCTTTTTGTCTTTCTTCATTACTCAGTTTCTCGTCTCTCTATATACCTTCTTTCTCTTCTCATTCCCTGAATACCTGGTGCTGAATACCTCTACGCCTTCTAGCCAGGCTGTACTGCAACACCTGAGAACAACTTCCCCAGAGCTCGTAGCTGCACCAGTGGTATCCCTGGAAGCTTTCCTGTTCTTTTTCCTCTCTGATGTTTGTTTATTCATTATTTTCTTTTCTTTTTCTTCCCGGTTTGTTTTTCTATATTTCATAGTCTCTCATCTCTCCACTCCAATGGCAAGCTCCCCTAGCACTCTTTTTTGTTTGTGTGTTTTAGTCTCCAGTTCCTCTCTCCTCTCTCCCATATCCATCTTAGCTCCACACAAAACAATCTTTCTCCTCCATCCTGCCTACCTGCACCATGCACTTAACATCACACCACCAAGCAGCACACGCATGGACTACTGGAACCTGCCCTGCACTGATTACTGACCCATCCTTGTGGCTGTAGTAAGTGCCACAAACAACCCATCCCAGTAACTCCTCTTCAGCTAGACATGCCCTGCTATACCATATCTGAGCAACTGACCCAGTCAATTGGAGAAGGAGGTGAAAAGTATCATGCCACAGACAAGCAAACAACAAAGAACACACAGGTCGCCTGCTCAGACATAGCCAAATAAAAAACAAGACAAAACAAACAAATCTACAATCAATAAATGAGAAAAATAACTACTGAATGCCCCGAAGACAACAGACAATATCAAAACATTTACAAAAACAGGACAGGTTGGTTGTAGTAGGTGTCCAAAATAAAATGCCAGATGACTTTCTAGTGGAAGAAAAGCACTAGAACCGCCTGACCTGACAGGGAATTCAAATTTCTAATACTCAGAATTATCCAAGTGTTGAAGCAAAAGCAGACAAAAATGAGGAAAAAATAGACAAATTTATAGAAAGGGCAGACAAATTCATGGAAAATACAGACTGAAAATGGAAGAATTCAGGAAAATAATGCAGGAACAAAATGCCAAAATAAATTCACAACTAAAAATTATACAAAAACAACAATTAGAAATCCAAAAGATAAACAACAAGATTTCAGAACTGGACAGTGTCATAGAAGAGCTGAAGAGCATATTTGAAATGGTGGAAGACAGGAGCAGTGGAATCGAGGACAAACACTTGGATACAACTCTGACTAAGGAAAACTCAGAAAAAAAGAACAAAGAAAAATGAAGAGACCTTGAGAGATATGTGGGATGCAATCAAAAGAAAACATTTTTGAGTGATAGGAGTTCTAGAACAGGGGGAGAAAACAGAAAACACAGAGAGGATTATTGAAGAACTGCTGACAGAAAACTTCCGCAATATCATGAAAGATGAAAAGCTGGTCATCCAAGAAGCTCAACGAAGCCCGTATAAGATAGACACAAAAAGAATCACCAAGGCAGATTATGATCACACTTTTCAAAATCAAAGGCAAAGAATCCTGAGAGCAGCTCATGAAAAACAAGAAGTCACATACAGAGGAGAAACAATAAGACTAAGGTCAGACTATTCAGCAGAAACCATGCAGGCAAGAAGGCAATGGGATGACACATATAAAACCTTGAGAAAAAAAAATGCCAGTCAAGAATAATATATCCTGCAAAACTCTCATTCAAATACGATGGTGAAATTAGGACATTTCCAGATAAACAGAAATTAAGGGAATATGTAAAAACCAAAGCAAACTTGCAAGAATTGTTAAAGGGAGTTCTTCAATCTGAGAATAAACAACTTCAGCTCCCAGACTGAATCTAAGATGGAGGATTGTACCAGCCAGATACCAGTCTAGGAAATGAACTCTCAAGGACTATCCACAGCCAAAAGAAATACAACAGGGAATCAGAGCTGTTAATCTGTAAATGACAACAACATCAGAACAATAGAAGAGGGAATAAACAGTGTAGGTATAGAACCTTCTAATGGAGAGGATGGCAAGGTGATACCAAGTAATAATAGACTGCTTCAAACTTAGAAAGATAAGGGTAAATTTCACGGTAACCACAAAGAAAGTTAACAAACATACCCATAAAATCAAACAGGAAAAACATAATGTCTTAGCAAAAAAGAAAGAAATGAAAACATCTTCAAACAAAATGAACTCAGCTCAGGAGAGTAAGAGGAACAAAGAAAATGTCAGCACCACAAAAAAAAAAAAAGCACTACAAAATGACAGCAACAAACTCACATCTATCAATAATTACACTGAATGTAAATGGACTCAATGCACCCTTAAAGAGACAGAGAGTGACAGAATGGATAAGAAAACAGGATCCATCAATATGCTGTCTACAAGAGACACACCTTAGAAAAAAAGACGAGAATTTATTAAAAGTTAAAGGTTGGAAAAAAAATCAACCTAACAACTACCAAAAAACAGCAGAAGTGGCAATAATAATCTTAGATAAAATAAGCTTTAAAACAAAATCCACCATAAAAGACAAAGAAGGAAACTATGTAATTATTAAGGGGATGATCCACCATGAAAACATAACCACAAAAAAATCTACACACCTAATGACAGGGCCCCAAAATACACAAAACAAACTCTAACAACACTGAAAAGAGACATTGACAGTTCCACAATAACAGTAGGTGACTTCAACACACGACTCTCGGTAAAGGATAGAACAACTAAAAAGAAACTCAGCAAAGATACAGAAGACCTAAAGGGCACAATCACCCAACTTGACCTCATAGACATATATAGAACACTCCATCCAAATGCTGTAAAGTACACATTCTTTTCCAATGCACATGGAAGTATTTCCAGAATAAACCACATCTTTAGGCCACAGAACAATCCTCAACAAGATCCAAAACGTTGAGATAATTCAAAGTATCTTCTCTGATGAGAATGCCATCAAGGCAGAAATTATGAAGAAGAAGAACAAGGAAAAAGAAAATGAATTACACAGAAACTGACTAATACCTTGCTTACACATCACTGGGTAATAGAAGAAATCACGGATGGAATCAAAAAATTCCCAGAATCAAATGAGAATGAAAACACATCATACCAAAACCTTTGGGACAGAGCAAAGGCAGACCTCAGAGGACAATTTATAGCAATATATACAAACATCTAAAAAGAAGAAAGGGACAAAATCAAAATATTAACTACACAACTTAGACAAATATAAAGAGAACAGAAAAAAAAAAACCACAGCTACTGGAAGAAAGGAAATAATAAAGATGAGAGCAGAAATAAATGAAATAGAGAACAGGAAAACAATAGAAAGAATCAACAAAACTAAAAGTTGGTTCTTTGAAAGAATCAAACCACTGGCCAGACTGACAAAGGAAAAATGGGAGAGGACACAAATAACCCAAATAAGAAAAGAAATGGGCCTCATGACAACAGACCCAACTGAAATAAAAAGCACCATAACAGAATATTATGAAAAACTATACTCCAACAAATTTGAAAACCTAGAGGAATTGGATAAGTTTCTAGAAATACACTACCTACCAAACTACAAAAAAAGTGATGTTGAAAATCTGAATAGACCCATAACAATAGAAGTGATTGAAAAGGTAATTAAAAAACTCACAACCGAAAAAAGCCCTGGTCCAGATGGCTTCACTGGAGAATTCTACAAAACATTCACAGAAGAGCTTGTACCAGTACTACTCAAGCTATTTCAGAACATAGAAAAGGAAGCAACACTTCTGACTTCATTCTATGAAGCCAGCATAACACTAATACCAAAACCAGGCAAAGAAGCCACAAAAAAAAAAGAAAATTACAGACCACAATACTGGGAAAACCAGCACAACTTGCACAAGGAAAGGTCATGGCAGCTCCATAGAAACATCCAAATTCCCTTAGGGACTAAATTGCTGGACAGAGGGCTACGGGGATTATGGTCTCAGGGAACATCTAGCTCAATTGGCATAACACAATTTATAAGGACAATGTTCTACATTCTACCTTGGAGAGTAGCATCTGAGGTCTTAAAAGCCTGTGAGCAGCCATCTAAGATACTCCTCTGGTCTCATCCCTTCGGGAGCAAGGGAGAAGGAAGAGAACAGAATACAAGTAAAAGATTAGTCCAAAGGACTAATGGACAACAGCTACCAAGGCCTCCACCAGACGGAGTCCAGTACAGCTAGTTGGTGCTCGGCTAACACCACTAACTGCTCTTACTGGGATCACAACAGAGAGTTCTGGACAGAGCTGGAGAAAGATGTAGAACAAAATTCTAACACACACAAAAAAGACCAGATCTACTTGTTAAAGGAGACTGGAGAATCCCCGAGAGTATGGCCCCCAGATACCCTTTTAGCTCAGTAGTGAAGTCACTTCCGAGGTTCACCGTTCAGCCAGGGATTGTACAGACCCATAAAACAAAACAGAAATAATGAGGAACAGCATTCCAGGTACAAGGGCTGGAAGGCAGAAGGGGACAGGAAAGCTGGTGATAGGGAACCCAAGGTTGAGTAAGCACAGTGTTGATGTGTTGGGAGATTGTTAACCATTGTCACAGGGCAACATGTGTACTAAATGTTTAATGAGAAACTATTGTGTTCTGTAAACTTTCTTCTAAAGTGCGAATAGCATCACAATTCGCAGAGTGTAGTCAAAGTTACTGAACCGTGCATGTAGAAATTTTTGAAATGGTGTATCTTTGGCTACGTATATTTTCACCAAAAAAAAAAAAAAAAGGTTGAGAAGGGAGAGGGTTGACATGTCATGGGGTTGTTAACCAATGTCATATGCAATAAGTGTACTACTGTTTAATGAGAAACTATTTGTTCTATAAACCTTCACCTGAAGTACAATGAAAAAAAAAAATGAAAAAAATAAAATCAATGTGTTCCCTTTACAACCAGCCCTAGGCAACCGTTGATCTACTTTGTGTCACTATAGGTTAGTTTTGTCTGCTTTAGAATTTTAAATAACTGGAATGACACAGTGTGTGTTATTCTTTTGTATCAGGATTGTTTTCCTAAATAATATTTTATTACTTTTTTGGTAAGGATCCCTGGTGTCATAGTGGTTAAGAACTCAGCTGCTAACCGAAATGGCAGCAGTTCAAATCCACCAGCTGCATTTTGGAAACCCTATGAAGTAGTTCTGCTCCATCCTATAAGATCACTGTGAGTCAGATTCGACTAGATGGCAATGGATTTTTTTAAATTATTTGTTTAGCAATTTTTCTTACATGTTTGGTTTTTTGAAATCTTACGTTCAGCTCTTTTACTTCATTGTTTATTCCATTCACTTTAGTTACTCTACGTTCAAGAGCAATTTTCAGAGTCCCTTCTGACATACATTTTGATTTTTTCTTTCTTTCCTGTCTTTTTAATGACTTTCGGGGTTCTTCATGTCTGATGTCCTTGATATATCCCACAACTTGTCTGGTCTTCAATAATTAGTTTTCAATGTGTCAAGTCTATTCTTGAGATAGTCTCTAAACTCAAGTGAGATATACTTCAGATCGTACTTTGTCTCTGGTGGACAAGTTTTAATTTTATTCAGCTTCTACTTGAACTTTCGCAGGAGCAATTGTCTGTTCCACAGTCGACCCCTGACCTTTTTCTGATTTATGATATTTAGCTTCTCCATCATCTTCTCAACCGATGTTGTTGATTTGATTCCTGTGTATTCCATCTGGAGAGGTCCACATGTATATTCACAATTTATGTTGCTGAAAAGAGGCATTTAAAATGAACAAATTATTAGAATTTCCATTCTAATCATGCATTTGCCTGGTTTTAATAATTGCATATTGCTGGCATCATAGAATCAGGAATTGTTCTGTCCTCTTCTATTTTTTGTAATACTTTTATATGTGTTGATGGTAGTGTTTGGTTCAATTCACCAGTGAAACCACCTGGTCACAGCCATTTCTATTTGCTTGTATTACTAGATACAGACTTATACTCATTGCTGCCGAGTGAAATCCAACCTATAGAGACCCTATAGGACAGAGTAGAACTTCCTCACAGGGTTTCAAAGAGTGATTGGTGCATTCAAACTACCGACCTTTTGTTTAGCAGCCAAGCTATTAACCACTACCCTGCCAGGGCTCCTATAGGCTTAGGCAGATTATGCATTTCTTTTTGTGTGACTCTGGTTGATTTTTTATTTAAAGAAATTGTTCACCCCGAGAATATTGCCATGAGATACTATTTAAACTTGAGCCTAAACTATCCCCCCTGTTTATCCTTACATTAAAAAAAAATATTGGCTTATAAAATAAAGTGTATAACCCATGACTTCTGCTTTCCTTTAAAAAAAGTCATCTATATAAGACCAAAGGGTCAACAATTACTCTAAAGTAAATATGAGAAAGTAAGAGGACAAGAAAAGATTACTGAAAATAATATAACCAGAAAAGAATTAATGTTAAGTGTTGACACATTGTGAAAAAAGTAGCCAATGTCACTGAAGAATTAGGGAAGAAATTGTTAAATGAGATCCTAATTTACTCTGTAAATTTTCACCAGGAAAATAGTTATTTGTTGAATGCATGGTCTAGTAATTACCACATATTATAGACCATTCATTAATATGATAAATGGATTCTGATACATCCTTTAGAGGAAATACTATGCCAAATAAAATACAGTTTGTAGAGATTTGTATATCATTACATACGTATTCTTATATAAAATGCATGTCTATTCAGTGTACAATAAAAGAACATGAAAGTTACTCACCCTGCAGCTATGGCTGGCTGAGACTTTAATTTTATTCAGCTTCTATTTGGATTTTCACAAGAGCAATTAACATTCTCTTCCTCAGTCGTCCCCTGGCATTGTTCTGACTTGTGATATTGAGCTTGTCTATCGTCTTTTGCACAGATGTTATCATCTCACAATGTGGTTTTCCTTTCTGTATCCCTCAGAGTGTAATACGAGGTCATGTCCATGACCTTCGGGCTGCTCCATGGAAATAGGTGGTGCTGATTGAGTTGTCCATGGAAATGTTGACTTGAATTTGGAAAAACTGGCCATAGTAGGTATCTGTACCATGAGGGTAGATCCTCACCTCCTACTCCAGGCACTTTCCAGGTGTCTGGCTTAACAGGAAAAGCTGTCTCCAACATACTCCTCTTCTGCAGATGTAGGGAGCACATCCAAGAATTAGACGCACCCAGCTGATCCAGTATCTGGTAAAACTGTATCCAGACGTCTTAAAGTAGATCCTAAATGACTTCCTGGGCCTCTTCACCTCTGTGCTTGATTTCACTAGCTGTACCTGGCTGCAGACATATGTGGCTAAAAAAGACTCAGAGACCAGAGGCTACCTCTTCCCAACCCCTGTAACCCCAAACTGTGGGTTGTCCCTGACCTAAGAGAGCAGCTCTGAGAAGGGAGAAGATGGTGACAGACCCCATCCTGGAAGAGGACAGAAAAGGATAGCACTGAAGACCCCAACAGGGCAGCAAGGGAAGCTCCTCTGTAAAAGTGAGTGTGGGTTTAAATAGGATGTTCCCCCACTTTGCATCTTTCTGCCCTGCCCACCAGGTAAAACTCAGCAGTGTTCATACTTAGAACCCAAAGGGATAGGAGAGGTGTTTGTCTTGATTCTCCTTGGAGGGGCAAGATAAGGTCCCACTAACCCCACCTCCCCACACTCACACACTGGTAGTAACTAGCACTGTAACCCTGGATGGCACAGAGCAGATCCCCCTAAACCCCAGTACTTATATTATTCCACACTGGCGGTTGAGTAGAGTGAAGGGCTATGTGAGTTTTAACCCAAGGATCCTGGGGGTCAGGGCACAAGGGATCCCCTCCTCAGTTTCTGTGTGGGATGCACATTGTTTCTAGGTTAGAAGATGTCTCGGTCTCCTTAGAGAGGGCTTCAAGGACTCTGGGATCCCAAAAGACCACTCTCAATAAACCATTCCAATGGACCCTGGCACCCTGGGGCTGCCCTGTAATTCCTGCTTCCTGAGGAGGGGATCCAGTTCTCCAGGAAAATGAGCTTTAGTCAAAGCTGCCTCTCAAGTCCAATCACTTCTTGGAGGTCTTTGGGTTGATTACTGTACCAGTTCTTTTATTCTATGTTATGAAACACCAGGTAGGGCATAGATGCCATTTTTCATGGATAGATCTTGAACCACCTGTCTAAGCCCTTGAGGACTAAGCCAATGGTGTTAGCCAATTTTATTGTTCCTCAGAGCAGGAAAACTGTCTGTTTTGTCAAATTATCTGTGTTAATCATCCACTTCCTTAGGGCTTACCCTACGCTAGTCACTTCAAGAACCCCATACTGTCCTGCAATATGATTCCTCTCCTTTGTGGGAGCTCCTCAGGACCAAAGCTGGGCATCTTTGATGGGACTCTTTCTAAATGAAAATGCACTTTCATTTGATAAAAACTTTAAATGCAAATAAAATTGTAAATCACTAAGTCAAAGCAACAAAAATTTAATGAGATAACAATAGTCAAACATGTCCATAAGCAGTCCTCTCATGCCCAGGCTAATTCATGTTACACAAAATGGCACTGTCACCCTTGACTATGTGGTTCTGACAGCATAATGACCACAGAAAATCTCACCCACTGCTGTCTAGCTCATTTCAATTCATAGTGACCCCGTAGGGTTTCCAAGGCCGTAAATCTCTATGGAAGCAGACTGTCACATCTTTCTCCCGTGGAGCTGCTAGTGGTTTCAAATAGCCAATATTTTGGTTTACAGTAGACTGTTTTAACCACTGCACCACCAGAGCTCTTTAACATCCACAGAGCATGTGTGAAACAGAAATGCCTCACACACAGTACTGGAAATGGGATACATATGTGCCACGACATAGGTGCAGCAGTTACTCAATAATGGATATCTTTAAATGAAGTGAACCTTTTACTTAGTTCTACAGCAGAATATTCCAGATGGAGCACTCTTATTTTTAAAAGAGCATTTTTTAAAGTGCATATGATTTATAGCCAAATGCTTACTCAAAATTTGAAATTTGTTCTTTCCTTATAGTGAGTGGCATAAGGGAAAACATGAATTATTTTCACCTTTAAAGGGTTGTTCTATAAATTAGGCAGTTATGGGCTCTGTGTGTTCACCCAAAGCTGTTTCATTCTTCATTAAAAGCTGAGGCCTGTTAGCACATAAAAGACTTCTAATGCCAAACTCAAACATGTTTATATCCAATTATTTTATAAATAGCCCCAATAAGCAGATTTTTAGCTAATTAGAGCTCTCTTTTTTCCATTTGTCATGAAACTGTGTCCGGCATCTACTAGTTCTAGATAAAATAAAACCCAGCAATTATAGGGACTTCACAATTGCTGTTCTTCATAACTCTCTGACCTAGAAACTCCCTACCTTGCTGCAGAAGAACGTATCATCTAGGAACATGTAGACCCCATTCTTCCTGCTCTTCCCGTAAGGTTTCTGTGCATTCTTCCTTTCTTCTGGCTCCCTGCATTGCTTATGTCTTGAATACCTCCTGCTGTGGGGAATCACCCACTTATTAAATGCAGCCAACCATACTTCATCCCCAATAAATACCTTGTTATGCAACACTGATATCTCATGGTCATATCTTTTTTGTTGATAGTTCCAAACTCCTTCAAACTCACTAAAATGGTGGAGGAAAAATTATGTGAAAGAAGAGATTCTGGGAAAGTAGTGGAAGGAAGAATCAGGGAGTTTTTGGATGAAACTGTCAGCTCAGGATGTGACTTTACGTAGTAGTTATTTATCCTACAGAATATTGTAGTCACTGTGCTGGAACCATAAGGACATAGGTCACAAAGACTTAGGTGCTGTCCTACAGAGCCCACAGCACACTATGAGGTCCCATGAGCAGACTAAAGCAAAAGGTGATGGAGATGACTCCATGAAAATCTGAACAGCAGGAGATCAATTATACATTTACATCTCATTTTAACCAACACTTATTATCATCTTAGATACTAATCACCATGTGCATTTCACAAATGAGACTATGCACAGAGTATAGTGGGGAGGGTTCAGGGCAATCGTGAGAGAGAAAGTCCTGTAAACCTTTTCCAGGTGACTGTAGGAGCCATAGGCTGAGTCACACCTGAGATCCAGGTAAAAGACCTGAGCCTTGGGATTTACACCACAGAAATCACACTACGCATTTATAGGACTAGAAGTAGTAAAGGGAGATGTGAGAACAAAGCTTAGAATCCAAGAAAATGTGTTAGAAGAAAAATAGATACCAGAAACTACTGAGTCTGATATGACCCCATGATTGGTTAGTCCAGTGCACCCTGTCCTAACACAATTCAGGGAGGTTTTTGTGTGGGATCCCACTGACTTATCCTCACTATGCCTCTGGTACAGTAATACATGGATATGTCCTTGGGTCTCAGAGTGTCCATTTTAAAATAGAGTGCATTCTTGGAATTGTTTCTGGAGATGGTGAATTGGCCCTTCACAGTGTCTGTGTAGTTCTTACTATCACCATCAGTGTTAATTTCTCCAACACAGTACATCCCCTTCCCTGGAGCTTGGAAGATACAGCTCAGCTATAATTTCCTAAAGGTGAATCAAGACCTAGACAGGAAAGTCTCAGAGACTCCCACCCCCAGACCATCTAATGTCTCCACTGGACTCCATCAGCTGCATATTACAGTGTACACCTGCAAACACAAAGATATTGTGGTCAGAAAAAAAATCACACATTTTCACTGTTTCCTGCACTCATATCCACCCATATTCTCAACACCTCTGCAAAAATGATCTTTTAAAATGATACAAGGAAAATCTAGCATAGCCAAGACTCCATGGTGACTTGAGTATGTGCAGTCCCTATAACTGAATGGGGACACCTGGGAACCCTGGAGTTGACAATCCTCTTCAAGAGCTGAAATTTGGAGCTGGGCTGTTATTTTTTATCAGCAGAGGGAGGGACTCTATTTGCATGTACACTTATACAGCAATCTGTGTAGTTGGATGCCTGCAGACAGGGCATTGCCTCAGAACACACATGAGTGTTCTTGGGAGATATTGGTATCAGTCATAACATTAGGAAAAAATTATTTCTAGCCATGTGATGTGTTGGGTAAACACATAGTTACCATCATATTATTTCATATACCATAATTTATCTATATATAAATATTATAAGACAGAATGAGCTTTGATTTGTTTAGCTTCTTTTACCCAGCATACTTATAATGAATCCATATTGTTTTTTCTAAGAAGCTCAAATTGATTTTAATGCTATATATGTGTTTGTGTGTATACAGTAAACTATATATATAGTATTTCCGTGTATGTATATGCCATAATTTGTTTAAGTACTCACCTGTTTGTTTATATTTGGATTGTTTCTCTCTTCTGGTTGTTACAATGAAATCCGCTACTCAGAATGAAGATGTAGAAAGCAAAAATGTGAGGGAGGATTGATTTTCTTACAACAACTTGGACAAACTACAAACGAAAAAATTCTGAGACACATCAGTATATTGAAGCGACAGGCAAACAATATACATCTTATTTGGACAGGATGAAAAAGGACACGGACATTAACTTACCTCAGGCAGATGCCATCAAGTGACATTTAATCTCTAAGATTTAACTGGAAATATTTACTCAATAGCTGAAGGCTGAATGTGTTAAAAATATTAGAGTGCAGGTTCCTAGGGGCTATGGAGTTAGGGTGATTCCTGCTCTCTTGCAGACTGTTCTGGTAATACTAGAGATAATCTATGAAAAGGTATCTGTTTCACTCTCCATGATGGTGCCTGGGGTAGCAGAAGAGCAGCCACTGCTAAAATACCCCAGACATACTTCTCCTAACCTCAATGAGGGAAAAAAAAAATCATTTTGAGGAAAGGCATTAAAACAAGTATCTAGGCACAAGTGGAATCACATCGAAATTAGGGGAATAGAGGATACCAATGAAACTATCTAGAACCAATTATCTTTTCTTCCTTAAAGTATTAAGACATCAAATGAAAAGGAAAAATATCAAAACTGGAAACTGTGGATATTGGTGAAAATCCTTTGCAGGTAGGGAGGGAAAAATCTGTCCCACGGAAAAGTTTAGGAATAGCTTCAATGCTAGCATTTCCTCTGGAAGAGGGGCAGGAAAACTTGGAAGGGCACACCTCAGGCCCATTTTCACAATTCCTGCCTACGAATGAAGCATACTCAGGTGATCAGAGAAAACATCCCTTATCCCAAGCTCCACCAAAACACTAAACACTACCAAGTAAAACTAACAGTGGGATGCACTGGGAAGAGTTGAGAGACTGACTATCTCTGGGTAGAGCACAAAGTGAAGACCAAAGTCAAGCATGAAGACAAAAATGGGGAATCACTAGAAGAATCTGAAGTCTCTGGTGCTTGCAGCAAAAACAAAATTTAACTTTGGGGGCCATGACAAAAATAAACTCCAAATGCAGTCCTGCCTAGATCCTTGCATACCTCCACAATAAAGGTCTAGAATTCGTCTAGAATTTATCCCCAAGAAAAAAATAAGGCGTAAAATAATATGTCAGTATTTACTGTCCTAGTCAACATGTCTATCTTTCAACAAAAATTATGGGGAATACCAAAGAGCAAGAAGACAATCATAATCAACACATTATCAAAATGAGATTCACACCTGAAACAAACTTTAGAACTATAAAATTAAAAATGAAATATAAACAAAGTATGATTAATATGTTAAAAGACCTAAAAGAAAAGGTAGACTGTGAGGGCAATAGATAACTTCAGCAGAGAGATACAACCCAACAATTAAACTCCTATATTTCTCCCCAAAATATTTGAAAGCTGAGAATCAAACAGATACAAGCACACTGATTTTAATAGCATCATTATTCACAACAGTCAATAAGTGAAACAATCTAGTGTTCATCAATAAATGACTGGATAAACAAATGTGAGGTATATTTACAAGGAATATCATTAGGCCGTAAAAAGTACATGAGTCTTGATGCATGCTACAGCATGGATGAACCTTGAAAACATTATGCTAAGTAAAAGAAACCAAACATGAAATTAGAAATAATGTATAAACCCACTTATATGAAATACCTAGAATAGAAAGAAAGTATATTCGTGTTTACCAGAGACTGTAGGAAGGGGAGGATAGGGAGTTATTTTTAATAAATACAGAGTTTGTTTGCAGTGATAAGTTTTGGTAGTATATAGGAATGAAAGTTTCACAACATTGTGAATCTAATTAATATATCTGAATTAAAACTTTAAATCAGTTAAAATTGAAAAGAAAATATGTTATATATATTTTACCACAATAAAATAATGATTAAAAAAAATCCTACTTAAAGCCAAAGACAGAGAACGTCTTGAAAAGAGTGCATGCTTCATTCTTTACAGCAGACTTCTCTTCAAAACGTTGAAGCAAAGAAATGATAGAGTCATGTATTTCCTGTTGGGATGAGAGTAAAAAAAAAAAAAAAAAAAAATCAACCCAGAATTCTCCACCCTAACTTCTGTTAAAGGCTAAGGGAAAATTTGGAAAGGGACAATAGTAATGGTTGAATAACATGATAAACCCATGTAATGCTGCCGAATTGTACATGTGAAGAAGGTTTAAAAGTCAAATTAGTGTTTCATAAATATTTACAATAAAAAAATTAAAAAGTAAATTACAGATAAACATTTTCTCAGACAACCAGAAACTGATTGAAATTCTTGCCAACACAACTCTTCAAGAAATTACTAAAAATATTCTACAGGAAGAGAAATTCTGATATAAGCCAAAACTTTGAATCTACACAAAGTATCAAATGGAATAAATAAAGATTATATATATTTATTTTAGTTACTGTAAAATATAATTCTTAAAACAATAATAAGAGCCATGCATTATGTTTACAGCATAAGCCAAAGTGAATGGAAGCGCAATGGGACAAGGGATAGGAGAAACGAATAAGAAATTGTGGCAGGGGCAATCCAAGTGCAATCTGCTAACTTTCCCTTTGACCTACAATGGAAACTTGTGCTTAGGACAAGATGTGTCAGCTTGGCTCCTTGGATGAAATGAGCATGTGGTATGATTCCTTTACCCAAGTTACCTTGATCCAAAACACATTTCATAGTAGCTGATGGACAAGAACACATCCCTTATGTCTTACCCTGAACACATGCAACATTCCCATAAACTGCTTGTGTGTACACATCACATGGCACTTGGAAAATCCTATTTCTAGATCCATTGCTGGTGAGGGGGAAATAGTGTTCTTCAACTGCTACACAAAAGATGGTTGTATTAAGACCACCATCCTTCCATCAGCTGCAGAGTGAGACCCACAAGCCATAGAGGACTGGCACCCAATATTGAAGCTGTCCTTGCTCTGTCTCTTGCTTATATGAGTAAATCATTGTTCCATACAATGACCGTGTGTAAGTTGTGCTTTTTTTGTTGACCTCAGAAGTTGGCTTGACAGAAATATACAGTTATAATGTCCTTACCCATCACACGTCTTTCAGTTTACTGTGAGGGCTTGCAAATTGCTGTGATTCTGGAAGCTACACCACTAGTATTCGAAAAACAGTAGGGTCAACCATGGTGGACAGGTTTCAGCTGAGATTCCAGACTAACACTATGAATAAGGACCTGGCAGGCTACTTACAAAAAAAAAAAAATTAGCCAGTGAAAACCTTATGAATAGCAGAAGAACTTATCTGATATAGTTCCAGAGGATGAGTCCTTCAGGTTGGAAGACACTCAAAGATGACTGGGGAAGAGCTGACCCTCAAAGTAGAATTAACCTTAATGACGCAGATGGAACTTCATTTGCTGATATGGCACGACTCAAAATGGGAAGAAACAGTTGCAAACTTCAATCAGTAATCAACTGCACAACAGATCATCAACTGCTCATATGCAACTTCAAGTTGAAGTTGAAGAAAATGAGAAAAAGACCACGAAGGCCAAAGTACGACCTTGGGTATATCCTACCTGAAATTAGAGACTATCTTAAGAATAGACTTGACGAGTCCGGCAACATGGCGCTCTAGGCAGAATCACCACGCTGTCCCTCCACAGCAAAGATCCGAAAAACTAAGCCAAACAGAATCAACAATCCTGAAACCCTAGAACATCAAATGAAGAGATAAAGAACTCAGCCGAGCACCAAATGGAATGAGAATACTGAAAGAGAACGGAGAGTGAGGAGAGATTCATGCAGAGGTCCCCTACCAGCTAATGCAGCATGGATCCACCATCTTGGACTCCTATTGGAGACCACCA
>NW_004443989.1:16647259-16648558 GCF_000243295.1 Trichechus manatus latirostris
GGGAAGCGCCAGCTGCTTAGATTCCACACACCCAAGCAGGCGGCTCTCTGGGTGCCATTTTTTGGCTGCTGGTGTTGCTTTTTTTTTTCCTGCTTCTTTTGGTTTCTCGCTTGCCTCTCGCTGCCTCCCCCTCCTTTTGCTCAGGTGCCTGGCTCTGAGCGCCGTCTTTGCCCTACCCTGCGGGGCTGGGGGGCTCCATTCAGGTGTGCAGCTGCTTCAGGGTCTGGGCTTCCATGCTGGTGGGATCCCAGGGCTTTTCTTTGTTTGTTCCTCTTCTTCCCGCGGCCACGGTCTCTTGGCCGGGGGGGGGGTGGCTGATTGGATTCCGCAAGCCCTGGTGGGCGGCTCTCTGGGTGCCATTTGTTGGCTGCTAGTGTTGCTTTTTTTTTCTGCTTCTTTTGGTTTCTCGCTTGCCTCTCGCTGCCTCCCCCTCCTTTCACTTGGGTGCCTGGCTCCGTGTGCCATCTTTGCTGCTTCCTGAGGGGCCCCAGAGTGCCGGCAATTTGCGATATACGCTTTCCCACTCTCCATCCTTCTTCACTCACACATGGCCTCCTTTGTTTCCCACGGACGCAATCTCTTGTCCAGAAACACCAGCCCTCACTGGCTGGCTCTCTGAGTGCCATTTGTTGCCTGCTGGTGTTGCTTTTCTTTTTTTTCTTTCTGCTTCTTTGGATTTCTTGCTTGCCTCTCGCTGCCTCCCCCTCCTTTCGCTCGATTGCCTGGCTCTGTGTGCCATCTTTGCTTTTTCCTGAGGGGCTGCAGAGCTCCATTCGAGTGTGGAGCTGCTTCCTGGTCTGGGCTACCGCACTGGTGGGATCCCGAAGCTTTTGTTCATTTGTTCATTTTGAATTGTTTGCCTGTTTTCTTTTCCTTTTCTTAAGTTGGCAGCCCTTTCTGGCCAGGTGGAGCTGCGTGCCAGGGAGACTCCCCTTCGGCTTCCATAGACGTGCAGAGGGATCCCTGAATGCATTTCTTTTTTCATTGTTTTTTTTTTTTCTATTTTTCTGGGGGGCCTTTCTTGTTCCTTTTTTTTTTTTATTTGTTTTCTTTTCTTTTCCCTCTTTTTCCATTTTGTCTTTCTTCACTGCTCAATTTCTCATCTCTCTATCTCTTCCTTCTCTTTCTGATCCCTGAATACCAGGTGTTGTATGCCTCTGCACCTTCTGGCCAGGCTGTGCTGTGAAACCTGAGAACGACTTTCCCAGACCTCATAGCTGCATCGGTGGGATCACTGGGAACTTTGCAGTTCTTTAACCTTTCTGATTTTTATTTGTTCATTCTTTTCTTTTCTTTCTC
>NW_004443989.1:16656470-16684862 GCF_000243295.1 Trichechus manatus latirostris
ATGTTGTGGGGTTGTTAACCAATGTCATAAAACAACATGTGTACTACTGTTTCATGAGAAACTGTTTGTTCTGTAAGCCTAGCTTTAGTTTAGTTCAGTTGTGCTGACTTCCCCTACAGTGTGTGCTGACCTTCCCTTTAACTAAGATGATTCTTATCTACTATCTACTTAGTGAATAACCCTCACCCACTCTCCTCACCTCCGTAACCATCAAAGAATGTTTTCTTTTGTGTTTAAACCTTTTCTGGAGTTCTTATAATAGTGGTCTTATACAATATTTGTCCTTCTGTGTCTGACTAAATTCACTCAGCAAAATAACTTCCAGCTTCCACCATGATATACGAAGTTTCACAGCTTCATCGTTATTCTTTATTGTTACATAATATTCCACTGTATGGGTATACCATAGTTTGTTTATCTATTCATCCATTGACGGGCACCTAGGTTGCTTCCATCTTTTTGCTATTGTGAACAGTGCTGCAATGAACATGGGTGTGCAAATATCTATTCTTGTGATGTCTCTTGTTTCTCTAAGATATATTCCAAGGAGTGGGCTGGCTGGATAGTATGGTACTTCTATTTCTAGCTTTTTAAGGAAGCAACAAATTGATTTCCAAAGTGGATGTAACATTTTACATTCCCATCAACAGTGTATAAGTGTTCCAGTCTCTCCACAACCTCTCCATCATTTAGTATTTTATGTTTTTTTTTGGATTAATGCTAGGCTTGTTGGAGTGAGATATCTCATTGTAGTTTTGATCAGCATTTGTTTAATGGTTAATGATAGTGAGCATTTCTTCATGTGTCTGTTAGCCACCTGAATATCTTCTTTGGTGAAGTGCCTGTTCATATCCTTTACCCTTTTTTTAATTTGGTTATTTGTATTTTTATTGTCAAGGTTTTGCAGTGTGTTGTAGATTTTAGAAATTAGACACTGATCAGATTTGTCATAGCCAAAACTTTTTTCCCAGTCCATAGGTTGTCTTTTTACCCTTTTGCTGAAGTCTTTTGATGAGCATGATTGTTTCATTTTTAGGAGATCACATTTATCTGTTCTCTGTTCTGGTGCTTGTGTATTGTTTCTTATGGTTTGTATTGTGCTTATGCCATGTATTAGGGCTCCTAGCATTGTCCCTACTTTTCCTTCCATGATCTTTATCGTTTCCCATTTTACATTTAAGTCTTTGATCCATTTTGAGTTAGTTTTTGGGCATGGTGTGAGGTATGGGTCTTGTTTCAGTTTTTTGCAGACGGATATCCAGTTATGTCAGCACCATTTGTTAAAGTGACAGTCTTTTCTCCAATGAATGGACTTTGGGCCTTTGTCAAATTTTAGCTTCTGAAAGGTGGATGAGCTTATATCTGGATTTTCAACTCTATTCCATTGGTCTATGTATCTGTTGTTGTACCAGTACCAGTCTCTTTTGACTACCGTGGCAGTATAATAGGTCCTAAAATCAGGTAATGTAAGGCCTCCCACTTTGTTCTTCTTCTTGAGTAATGCTTTACTTATTCAAGGCCTCTTTCTTTTCCATATGAAGTTGGTGATTTGTTTCTCCATCTCATTAAAAAATGCTGGTGGAATTTGGATCAGGATTGCATTGTATCTGTAGATCGCTTTGGGTACAGCTCACATTTTCATAATGTTGAGTCTACCTATTCATGAGCAAAGTATGTTTTTTTCACTTATGCAGGTCTCTTTTGGTTTCTTGCAGTAGTGTCTTGTAGTTTTCATTGTATAGGCCTTTACGTCTCAGGTTAGATTTATTACTAAGTATTTTATCTTCTTGGGGTCTAGTGTAAAAGGTATTGATTTGGTGATTTCCTCTTCACAGGTTTTTTTTTTTTTTTTTGGTATAAAGGAATCCAATTGATTTTTGTATGTTTATCTTGTATCCTGAAACTTTGCTGAAATCTCGTAATAGTTCCGGTAGTTTTCTTGTGTGTTCTTTGGGTTTTCTGTGTATAAGATTATATCATCTGCAAATACAGGTACTTCGACTTCTTCCCTACCTGTTTGGATACCCTTTATCTCTTTTTCTAGCCTAATTGCTCTGGCTAGGACCTCCAGCACAATGTTGAATAAGAGTAGTGATAGAGGTCATCCTTGTCTAGTTCCTGTTCTCAAGGGAAATGCTTACAAAGTCTTTCCATTTAGTTTGTTGTTGGCTGTTGGTTTTGTATAAATGCCCTTAATTATATTGAGGAATTTCCCTTCTATTCCTATTTTTTTGGGAGTTTTCATCAAGAATGGGTGTTGGACCTTGTCGAACACCTTTTCTGCATCGATTGATAAGATCATGTGGTTCTTGTCTTTTGTTTTATTTATGTGATGAATTACATTGATTGTTTTTCTAATGTTGAACCATCCCTGCATCCCTGGTGTAAATCCCACTTGGTCATGGTGAATTTTTTTTTTGATTTATTGCTGGATTCTATTGGCTAGAATTTTTTTGAGGATTATTGTGTCAGTGTTCTTCAGTGATATCAGTCTGTAATTTTCTTTTTTGTGGTGTCTTTACATGGTTTTGGTGTTAGGGTTATGATGGTTTCGTAGAATGAATTTGGGAATATTCTATACTTTTCTATGCTCTGAAATGCCTTTAGTAGAAGTGGTCTTATCTCTTTGAAAGTTTCGTAGAATTCTCCAGTGAAGCCATCCAGGCCAGGGCTTTTTTTGTTGTTGGGAGTTTTTTTTTTTTAATAATCTTTTCAATCTCTACTTTTGTTATGGGTTTATTTAGTTGTTCTACCTCTGTGCTAATTTAGGTAGGTAGTGAGTTTGTAGAAATTTGTCCATTTCCTCTAGGTTTTCAAATTTGTCAGAGTACAATTTTTCATAGTAATCTGTTATGATTCTTTTAATTTCAGTTGGGTTTGTTGTGATATCACCCATCTTATTTCTTATACGGTTTATCTGCTTCCTCTCCAGTTTTCCTTTTGTCAGTTTGGCCAATGGTTTATCAATTTTGTTGATCTTTTCAAAGAACCAGCTTTTGGACTTGTTATCTCTTTCAATTGTTTTTCTATTCTCTATTTCATTTAATTCTGCTCTAATTCTTATTATTTCCTTTCTTCTGGTGTCTGAGGGCCTCTTTTGCTGCTCTCTTTCTACTTGTTCCAATTGTAGGCTTAGTGTTTTGATTATGGCCCTTTCTTCTTTTTGGAGGGGTCCATTGATTGCTATAAACTGACCTCTGAGCACTGCTTTTGCTGTGTCCCAACAGTTCTGCTAAGATGTGTTTTCATTCTCGTTTGATTCTATGAATTTCTTTATTCCATTCTTAATTTATTTTGTAACCCAGTAGTTTTTGAGCAAGGTGTTGTTCAGTTTCCATGTGTTTGATTATTTTTCCTTGCTTTTTGTGTTGTTGATTTTCACTTTTATGGGTTTACGGTCAGAAAAGATTCTTTGTAATATTTCAATGTTTTGGATTTTGTTAAGGTTTGCTTTGTGGCCTAATATGTGGTCTATTCTGGAGAATGTTCCATGTGCGTTGGAAAAAAAAGTATACTTGGCTGCTGTTGGGTGCAGTGTTCAGTATATGTCTACGAGATCAAGTTGGTTGATTGTAGCATTTAGCTCTTCCGTGTCTTTGTTGAGCTTCTTTCTGGATGTTCTGTCCTTCACTGAAAGTGGCATGTTGAAGTCCTCTACTACTATGGTAGAGCTATCTCTGTCTTCAGAGCTGTTAGCATTTGTTTTATGTAGTTTGGAGCCCTGTCGTTGGGTGCTTGAGTATTTATTATAGTTATGTCCTCCTGGTGTATTGACAATTTAATCATTTTATAGTGTCCTTCCTTATCCTTTGAGGTGGATTTTACTTTAAAGTCTCTCTTGTCAGAGATTAATATTGCCACTCCTTCTCTTTTTGAGTGTTGTTTGCTTGATTTATTTTTTTCCATCCTTTGAGTTTTAGCCTGTTTGTGTCTTTAAGTCTAAGGTGTGTCTCTTGTAGGCAGCATATAGATGCATTATGCTTTTTTATCCAAAATATCACTCTCCATCTCTTTATTGGTGGATTAAGTCCATTTACATTCAGCATAATTATTGATAGGTATGATTTTAGTGCTGTCATCCTGATATCTCTTTTTGTGTGTTGTTCATAGTTTTTTGTTCCCCTTAATTTTCTGTGCTGAGTCATTTTTCTTTATTTTTTTTCATCTTTTTCATTGCTGTAGATTTTGTGTTTTCTGGGTCTTTATGTTTTTCTACTTTTTTATTTTGATTTGTAAGATTGTTAGTTTCCTTTGTGGTTACCTTAATATTTACCCCTATTTTTCTAAGTATATACCAGTCTTTTATTACTTGATATCACCTTAACTTCACCTCCATATGAAAAAATCAATGTCTGAATTTTTAAGTCCTTCTTTTTTGTTTTAATATTGTCCTCTTTGACATATTGATATCTCTGTTTCCCTGTTTTCAATGTTTTAACATCAACGTATTTTCGACTTTCCTATCTGAGTCAATATCTGGTTGCTCTGCCCTCTGTTCTTGTCTTGTGTTGTTATCTGGTGTTATTGATTATCTAACTGATGGACTCCCTTTAGTATTTTTTGTAATTTTGGTTTTGTTCTTGCAAATTCCCTGAAATTCTTTTTATCTGGAAATTCCCTAATTTTGCCATCATATTTGAGAGACAGTTTTGCTGGATATATAATTCTTGGCTGACAGTTGTTTTCCTTCAAGGCTTTATATATGTCATCCCATTGCCTTCTTGCCTGCATGGTTTCTGCTGAGTAGTCTGAGCTTTTTCTAATTGACTCCTTTTTACATAACTTTTCTTTTATGTACCTGCTCTTAAAATTCTGTATCTTTGTTTTTGGTAAGTTTGATTATAGTATGTCTTGGTGACGTTCTTTTGGGATTTACCTTATGTGGGGTTCAATGAGCATCTTGGATACATATCTTCTGATCTTGCATGATATCAGGGAAGTTTTCTGTCAACAAATGTTCAACAATTTTCTCTGTATTTTCTGTTACCCCCCCCCATTCTGGTATTCCAATTACTCATAGGATATTTCTATTGATAGAGTCCCAGATGACTCTTAGAGTTTCTTCATTCTTTTTAATTCTTTTATCTGATTTTTCCTCAAATAAGTTGGCGTCAAGAGCTTTATCATCAATGTCACTAATTCTAACTTCTACTGCCTAAATTCTGCTCTTATGACTTTCTATTGAGTTGTCTAATTCTGAAATTTTATTGTTAATCTTCTGGATTTCTGATTGCTGTCTCTCTGTGGATTCTTGCAGCCTATGAAATTTATCATTATGTTCTTGAATAACATTTTTAAGTTCCGCTATTACTTTGTCTGTATGTTCCCTGGATGTTTCTCTATTTTGTAGAATTTCCTTTCTAAGTTCTAGAAGAGGTCTGTATATTAATCTTTTGTATTCTGCCTCTGGTAATACGCAGAAATTCTCTTCCTCCAGGGAATTTATGGATTCTTTTTTTTAGGTGTTGCTGAAGCCATCATTTTCTACCTCTTTATGTGATTTGATATTGACTGTTGTTGCCAAGCCATCAATAAGTTAATATATTTATTTATTTTATGTTTGCTTACTGTGGCCTGGCTTCTTGTTTTGTTTTGAAGCTCTAACGTCCTGTCACCAGGTAGATAGTTCTGTAACTAAGTATGTGCCCACAGGAGTCCATTCAATTTTCTTATATGAGTTCAGCTCTGGTGTCCAGGCAGTTGGTTACCCAGAGTTTGGTCATGCTCTTGCCCACAGTCCTATAGAAGCATGTGCAATTGGTTCAGGCACTGGACTCTGGCTGTGGTAGGGGATCATGTACTGATCCAGGCTGGGGGCTGAAGGCTGTCCCTGAGAGTCTGAAAGGAAAGCATGTCCATATTCCCTAGGTCTAGTAGGTAGGTGAGTTTTACAGCAGGACTATGAGCACCCCACTCTGTTGGCTGTAAAGACTGGGGGGCACAACTTTTTCTTGGACTCCTTTAGCAGGTGACTAGGTGGTTTAGGTGACATCACCAGTCCTCAAGTCACTGTTGTGGACCACTAAAAGTGGCTATTTCAGGGGCAAGGATTTTTCGAGTGTCACAAATCTCCCACTTCACAGCTGAAAGAGTTGAAGTTAAACTTCAGATGTTTTCCCTGTTGTACTGTATTAGTGAGGGCTAACGCTGTTGAGATGGGCCCCCGCAAGTCTATACAGGGGTGTAAAGCATTCAAAGTCAGTGGATCCCTTATGCCTGTGTCTAGCAAAGGAGCTTTGCCAACCCTGAGTTCCTGGTTTAGGGTAGTCATTAACTTATTTGTTCCCTCTCCAAGGTCGGGAGATTGGGTCAGGGTGCCTTTTGAGATCTACTTCTTGCCCAGTGGACTCCTGGTGCAGAGTAGGGAGGGAGGAGGTAAAAAGGAGAGAAGTTTTTCCCAAACGAGTTTTTTAAAAAATCCCAAAGAAAGGCCGCACACGTGTCCTCTTTAGCCACTTGGTAGGTGCCTTTCACTGGTTCAGAGAGTCCAAGCAGAATCTCTGCTGCCAGATCTCTCTCGATGTGGAAACTTCTTCTTCCTGAGTATGCACACAGCTGTTTGCCTGCTTCACTGTGGACCCAGCGCGGCTGAAGAGCTGCAGTCTCCCTGTCCCCCTACCACTCAGTCTGATTCCTTAACTTTGCCTTGTTCGGGGCTCCTAGATATTCATATATAATCAAATCACTTGTCTTTCCAGGTCTTTGTTGTAAGAGGGTGTCTTAGGCTGGGTTCTCTAGAGAAACAAAACCAATAAAGTGTATATATATATATATAGAGAGAGAGAGAGAGATTTATATGAAGGACACAGCTCACGCAATTGTAGAGGCTAGAAAGTCCCAAGTCCATGGATCAGGGTAGAGACCTCTCCAAAGTCACACACCTGCAGAAGCTGGCAAGCCCAAAATTGGCAGGTCGGAGAGCAGGACTCCCTCTCACAAGCTGTGCAGGTCTACAAATGCTGAGTTCTACAGATAAGCTGACAGTTCAAGTCCCAAGAACTGGAGATGAGGTTACAGGAGGCAGCCGCAGGATCCAGAGAGAGCAAAAAGTCAGAAAGTATGTTTATATTCAGATGCGGACATCACCTCCAAGGTGACTCCCTTTCATCTGATTGACTACTCACAATATATTCAATAATGGGAGTGATTACATTAAAACACTGAGAATCATGGCCCAGCCAACCTGACACACAATCTTAACCATCACAGAGGGATATAGAAAGCGTCTGACTACACCTCCCTCTTGGTCACCATCATCGCTGATGTTAGATGGCTCTAGGCTGAAAGGAGATAATATCAGACAGATGTGTACCTGTGTTTTATTGACTATCCAAACGCATTTGACTATGCATATCATAATAAATTATGGATAAATTAGGAAGAATGAGAATTCCAGAACACCTAATTGTGCTCATGAGGAACGTGTACATAGACCAAGAGGCAGCAGTTTGAACAGAACAAGGGAATATTGCTTGGTTTAAAGTCAACAAAGGTGTGTATGAGGGATGTATCTTTTCACCATATTTATTCAATCTGTACGCTGAGAAAATAACCCAATCAGAGAAGCTAGACTATATGAAGAAGAACGGGGCATCAGGATTGGAGAAAGACTCATTAACAACCTGCATTATGCAGATGACACAACCTTGCTTGCTGAAAGTGAAGACGACTTAAAGCAGTTACTGATGAAGAGCAAAGACCTCAGCCATTAATATGGATTACTCCTCAACATAAAGAAAACAAAAATCTTCACAACTGGACCAATAAGCAATATCATGATAAACGGAGAAAAGATAGAAGTTGTCAAGGATTTCATTTTACTTGGATCCACAATCAACACTCATGGAAGCAGCCTTCAAGAAATCAAATGAAGCACTGTATTAGGCAAATCTAATGCAAAAGACCTCTTTAAAGCTTTAAAAAGCAAAGATGTCACTTTAAAGACTAAGGTTCGACTGACCCAAGTCATGGTTTTTGTAATCATCTCATATGCATGTGAAAGCTGGGCAATGAATAAAGAAGATTTAAGAAGAATTGATAACTTTGAATTATGGTGTTGGCGAAGAATAGTGAATATGACATGAACTGCTAAAGGAATGAACAAATCTGTCTTGGAAGAAGTACAGCCAGAATACTTCTTAGAAAGGAGGATGAGGAGACTTCGTGCTACATACTTTAGACAAGTTATCAGAAGGGACAAGTCGTTGAAGAAGGACATTATTCTAGATAAATTAGAGAGTCATTGAAAAAAGAGGAAAACCCTTAACGAGATGGATAGACACAGTGACTACAACAATGGGCTCAAGCATAACAACAATCATGAGGACGGTGCAGGACTAGGCAGTGTTTCGTTCTGTTGTAAATAGGGTTGCTATGAGTTGGAACTGACTTGAGGGAACCTAACAACAACAAAAATATACCAGGAAAATATTGTCCAAAAAAAATGAGCAGCAATATTATTTTCAGACAGAAAAGTCTTTCATATAAAAGTTGATTATTAGGGATAAGAAGACATTGCATAAAAATAAAGTTGTCAGCTTTCAAAAGGTATAACAGTCCTACATAGTTGAACTGAGAAAAGAAAAACACATATTTTCATTGCATTTGAATACTCCAACACTCCTCCCTCTGTGACTGATAGAATAGAAAGAAAAGAAGTATACACTACATACACTTATATATTTATGAATATATAAATATATTTATATACATAATGTAACCTGTGAGAGCAAGAATTCAACGGCACTGCCATTTTTTTCTGGGTCTTGCAAGGTTTTTTTTTTTTGCCTTGGATACGGTTCTTACCAATTTTCTATGTCACTACATTAAGAATCTTACCTCAGACAGAGGGTGGAGCGAAATGTCGTTATAGACAGAAGCACCACAGCAAAACCCTGAAAAACTAAGTAAAAAAGAGACAAACGTCAAACCTGGAACCCTAACCATCAGATGAAGAGATAACAAACTCAGCCAAGGACCAACTGGAATGAGAAACTGACAGAGAACAAAGAGTGAGGAAAGATACATGTCCGGGTCCCCTATCAGTTAACACAGCTTAGATTTGCCGTCTCGGACTCCTGTCGGAGATCAGCAAACATGGAGTACTGGACAGCTTCATGGAACTCCCAGCAGGAGACAGAGCATCCAGTAACCAGTGATATACGCTTTCCTGCCCCCATCCTTCTCCTCCCTGCTCAGCCTCCAATGCATTGTAGTTGTTCAAATATGATGATGAAAGTAGGACATTTCCAGATTAAGAGAAATTAAGGGAATATGTAAAAACTAAACCAAACTTACAAGAATTATTAAAGGGAGTCCTTCAGTTTGAGTACAAACAACATCTGATGACAGCCAGAATCCAGTATCCAGACTATGGAATGAACTCTCAATGGCTATCCAAAACCAAACAATTACAATCGGGAAACAGAGGTGTTAATTTATAAGTGACAATAACATCAGATCAATAAAATAGGGAATAAACAGTATATGTATACAATCTTCTAATGGAGAGAAAGGCAAGGTGATACCAAGTAATAATAGATCAGTTCAAATCTATGAAGATAAAGGTATACTTCAAGGTAAGCACAAATAAAGTTAACAAACCTACTCATCAAAATGAAGAAAAACATAAAGTCTCAGTAAAAAGAAAATCTACAATAACAAAAGAAATTTAAAAAAAATCCACAAACAAAAGGAATTCAGCACAGGAGAGTTAGAGGAACAAAGAAAATGTCAGCACCACAAAGCAAAGGACTAAAAATGACAGCAATAAACTCACGCCTATCAATAGTAACAAAGAATGTAAATGGTCAAAATGAACCCATAAAGAGACAGACAGTGACGGAGTGGATTAAAAAAAAAAAAAGGATCCAGCAATATGTTGTCTACAAGAGACACACCTTAGAAACAAAGATGTAAATTTATTAAAATCAAAGGATGGAAAAAATATATCAAGCAAAGAGCTACCAAAAAAGAACAGAAGTGGCTAAACTAATCTCAGATAAAATAGACTTTAAAACAAAATCCACCATAAAAGACAAAGAAAGGCACTATATCATGGTTATAGGGACATCCAGCATGAAAACATAACCATAATAAACATCTACGCACCCAATGGCATGGTTACAAAACAAATAAAACAAACTCTTACATGAATGAAAAGAGAAATTGATAGTTCCACAATAATGCTTGGAGACTTAACACAGCACTCTCGGTAAAGGACAGAAGGTCTATAAAGAAACTCAATAAAGATACAGAAGACCTAAAGGGCACAATCAACCAGCTTGACCAAATTGAGATATATAGAACTCTCCACTCAACATCTATAACTTATACATTGTTTTCCAAGGCACATGGAAGTTCTCCAGAATAGACCACATCTTAGGTCACAGAGCAACCCTCAACAAAATCCAAAACATTGAGATAATACAAAGTATCTTCTCTGACCACAGCACAATCAAAGTAGAAGTTAACAATAGGAATAGAGAGAAAAAAAAATCAATCACATGAAAACTGAATACCACCCTGCTTCCAAAACACGGGGTAACAGAAGAAATCAGAGATGGAATTAAAAATATCTTTGAATCAAGTGAGAATAAAAACACATCATAACAAAACTTTGGGACACAACAAAGCAGTCCTCAGAGGACAATTTATAGCAATAAATGAACACATCAAAAAAGAAGAAAAAGACAAAAATCAAAATATTAACTACACAACTCGAACAAATAGAAAGAGAACAACAACAACAAAAAAAAAAGCCCACAGTCACCAGAAGAAAGGAAATAATAAAGATCAGAGCAGAAATAAATGAAATAGGGAATAGAAAAACAATAGAAAGAATCAACAAAACCAGAAGTTGATTCTTTGAAAGGATCAACAAAATCGACAAACCACAACTGACAAAAGAAAAATAGGAGAGGACGCAAATACCCACATAACAATGAAATGGGGGACATTACAACAAACCCAACTGAAATAAAAAGTATCATCACAGAGTATTATAAAAACCTATACTCCAACAAATTTGAAGACCTAGAGGAAATGGATAAATTTCTAAAAACTCATTACCTGCCCAAACTAACCCAAAGTGATGTTGAAAATCTGAACAGACCGATAACAAGAGAAGAGATTCAAAAGTTAATAAACTCCCAACAACAAAGAAAATCCCTGTGCCAGATTGCTTCATTGGATAATTCTACCAAACATCCAGAGAAGGGCTTACACCAGTACTGTTCAAACTATTTAAGAAGATAGAAAAGGAAGTGACACTTCCAAATTGGTTCCATGAAGCCAGCATAACCCTGATAACAAAACCAGGGAAAATCACCACAAAAAGAAAATTTCAGACCAATATGTCTCATGAATATAGAAGCAAATTCTCAACAAAATAGAATTCAGCATCATATCGAAAAATAATACACCACAAACAAGTAGCATTCATACAAAGTATGCAAGGATGGCTCAACATCAGAAAATCAATCAAAATAATCCACCGAATAAATAAAAGGAAAGAAATGAATCACATGATCATCTCATCTGGGCAGTAAATGCATTTGACAAAGTCCAACACCTATTTCTGATTAAAAAAAAAAAAACTTTCAATAAAATAGGTATAGAGGGGAAATATCTCAACATACTAAAGGGAATATATGCAAAACCAATAGCCAACATCTTTCTTAATGGAGACAGGCTGTAAACATTCCCCTTTAAAATAAGAACAAGAAAAGGAGACCTTTTATCACCACTCCTATTTAACATTGTGCTGGAAGTCCTATCTAGAGCAATAAGGCAAGAAATAGAAATACAAAGCACCCAAATTGGTAATTACCGTGGATTGAATAGTGTCCCCCAAAAAAATCTGTCAACTCGACTAAGTCATGATTACCAGTATTGTATGATCATCTACCATTTTACCATCCGATATGATTTCCCTTTGTGTTGTAAACACTATCACTATGATGTAATGAGATGGATTAGCAGCAGTTACATTGATGAGGTCTACAAGATTATGCAGTGTCTTAAACCAATCTCTTTTGAGATATAAAAGAGAGAAGCAATCACAGAGACATGGGAAGCTCATACCACCAAGAAAGCAGTGCTGAGAGCAAAGTGTATCCTTTGGACCTGAGGTTCCTGCGCAGAGAAGCTCTTAAACCAAGGAAAGATTCATGATACAGGCCTTCCTCCAAAGCCGAAAGAGAAAGCGTTCTTCTGGAGCTGATGCCCTGAATTTGGACTTGTAGTTTACTGGACCATGATAGGATAAACTTCTGTTTATCAAGGTAATCTACTTGTGGTATTTCTGTTGGAGCAGCATTAGATGACTAAGACAGTAATGCATAAGTTATACAGTCCCTATTAGCAGATGATATGATACTATACATAGAAAACCCTAAAGACTCCATGAGAAAACTACTGGAACTAATTGAAAGATTCAGCAGAGTAGCAGGATACAAGATAAACATACAAAAATAAGTTGGATTCCTATACACCAATGAAGAGAACAATGAAAAGGAAATTGGGAAAACAACACCATTTATAATAGTCCCTGGAAAAATAAAATACTTAGAAATAAATTTAACCAGGGATTTAAAAGACCTATAGAAGGAAACTATAAAACACTACTGGAAAAAAACAAAAGAGATCAACATAAGTGGAAAAACATTCCATGCTCATGGATATGTAGACTCAACATTGTGCAAATGACAATTCTACCCGAAGCAATTTACAAATACGATGCAATCCTGATCCAAATACCAACAACATTCTTTAAAGAGATGGGAAAACTAATGATTCACTTTATATGGAAAGGGAAGATGCCCCAGAGAAGTAAAGCAGTATTGAAGAAGAAAAATAAAGTAGGAGAACTGGCAATACCTAACCTCAGAACCTACTATAGAGCTATGGTAGACTAAACAGCCTGGTACTGGTACAATGACAGACACATTGACCAATGGAACAGAATTGAGAACCCAGATGTAAATTCACCTACCTATGGTCACCTGTTCTTAGACAAGGGCCCCAAATCCATGAAATGGAGAACAGATTTTTTAAAAAATGGTGCTGGCAAAACTGGATATCCATCTGCAAAAAAATGAAACAGGACCAAATCTCACGCCATATAAAAAAGCCTATTTAAAATGGATCAAAGACCTAAATATAAAGTCAAAAACTATAAAGCTTATAGGGGAAAAAATAGGATCAACGCCAGAGGCCCTAATACACGGCATTAACAGGATACAAATCATAACCAACAACATACAAACCCCAGAAGATAAGCTAGTTAACTGGGATCTTCTAAAAATCAAACACCTATGCTCTTCAAAAGACTTCACAGAAAGAGTAAACGGAGAACCTACAGACTGGGAAAAAATTTTTCAGCAGTACAAGTCAGACAAAGGCCTAATCTCCATAATCTACAAGAAAACCCAACACCTCTGCAACATAAAGACAAACAATCCTATTAAAAATTGGGCAAAGGAAATGAACACACACTACACCAAAGAAGACATTCAAGTGGCGAACAGAAACATGAGGAAATGCTCGCGATCACTAGCCATTAGAGAAATGCAAATTAAAACCACGATGAGATACCATCTCACCCCTTCATTACTGGCAAGATTTAAAAACACTGGAAATAACAAATTTTGGAGAGGCTGTGGGAGATGGAAATCTTACGCACTGTTGGTGGGAATGCAAAATGATACAACCATTTTGGAAAAATATATGGCGCTTCCTGAGAAAGCTAGAAATAGAAATATTGTATGATCCAGCAATCCTACTCCTAGGAATATATCCTAGAGAAAAAAGAGTCATCACACAAATAGATATGTGCACAACTATGTTCATTGCTGCACTGTTCACAATAGCAAAAAGATGGAAGCAACCTAGGTGCCCATCAATGGACGAATGGATAAACAAATTAGGTATATCCACACAACGGAATATTATGCAATGATAAAAAACAATGATGAAGCTGTGAAACATTGTATAACATGGTGGAAGGTGGAACTTATTTTACTGAGTGAATTTAGTCAGTCACAGAAGGACAAATACTTTATAAGACCACTATTATAAGAACTCAAGAAAAGTTTTCAACACAGAAGAAAACATTCTTTGATGGTTACGGGGGTGGGGAGGGAGGGTGAGGATTATTCACTAAGTAGATAGTATATAAGAATCATCTTAGGTGAAGGGAAGGACAGCACACACTACAGGGGAAGCAAGCACAACTGGACTAAACCAAAGCTAAGAGGTTTCCTCAATACAATCAAATATTTTGAGAGACAGAGTAGCAGGGATGGTGGGTCTGGGGACCATGCCTTCAGGGGACATCTAGGTTAATTGGTATAACAAAGCTTATTAAGAAAATGTTCTGCATTCTACTTTGGTGAGTGGCTTCTGGGGTCTTAAAATCTTGCAAACAGCCATCTAAGATGCATCAATTTGTACCAACCACTTGGAGTAAAGGAGAACAAAGACCACCGAAGACACAAGGAAAGTATTGGCCCAAGAGACAGAATGGGCCATGTAAACCAGAGACTTCATTAGCCTGCGACGAGAAGAACTAGAAGGTGCTGGGCTACCACCAATGAACGTCTTGACAGGGAACACAACAGAGGGTCCCAGAAGGAGCAGCAGAAGGATGGGGTGCAGAACTCAAATTCTAGTAAGAAGACCAGACTTAATGGTCTGACTGAGACTGGAGGTGCCCAAGAAAGCATGACCCCTGGACTCTCTATCAGCCCAGAACTAAAACAATTTCCGAGGCCAACTCTTCAGACAGGGATTGGACTGGACTGTGAGACATAAAGTGATACTCGTGAAGAATGTGCCTCTTATTCAAGTAGATACAAGAGACCACAGGGGCAGCTTCTGTCCAGAGGTGAGAAGGGAAGGCAGAGAGCATTAGGTGGTGGTTGAATGTTCATGGGGAATCAGGGGTGGAGGAGAGGAGTGTGCTGTCACAGAAGGTGGTGACGGTTGGGGTCTCATAGCAATGTATACAAAAAACAATTTAGGAGACTAACTTGAAATGTAAATTTCATTTAATTATAACAATAAAAAAAGCTAGAAATGGAAATATGTTATTATCCAGTAATTCCACTCCTAGGAATATATCCTACAGAAATAAGAGCTGTCACATGAATTGACCTATGCAGACCCATGTTCATTGCAACATTTTTCATAATAGCAAAAAGATGAAAACAACCTATATGGCCATGAACAGATGAATGGATAAACAAACTATAGTACGTACACATAATGGAGTATTATGCAATGATAAATAACAATGATGAATCTGCAAAGCATCTGATAACATGCATGAATCTGGAGGGCTTTATGCTAAGTGAAATCAGTCAATCACAAAAGGACAAAAATTGTATGAGACCACTACTGTAAATACTCATGAAAAGGTTTACACACACAAAGAAACAATATTTGATGGCTCCAAGGGAGGGGAGGTGTGGGGGGAAAACCCTAAATAGAAAATAGTTAAGTGGTAACTTTGGTGAAGGTTAAGACAATACACAATACTGGGGAAGCCAGCACAAGTTGTACAAGGAAAGGTCATGGAAGCTCCATAGATACATCCAAACTCCCTGAGGGAACCAATTGCTGGGCTGAGGGCTGTGGGGACCACGGTCTTGGGGAATATCTAGCTCATTTGTCATAACAGAGTTTATAAAGAAAATGTTCTACATTTTACCTTGGTGATAGCGTCTGGGTTGTTAAAAGCCTGTGAGCAGCCATTTAAGATACTCCACTGGTCTCACCCCTTCCGGAGCAAGGGAAAATGAAGAAAACAACATACAAAGGAAAGATTAGTTCAAAGGACAAATGGACCACAACTACCACAGCTTCCACCTAGACGGTGCCTGATGCCACCACTGACTGCTCTGACAGGGATCACAAAAGAGGGTCCCGGACAGAGCCGGAGAAAAATGTAGAACAAAATTTTAACTCATAAAAAAAGACCAGACTCACTGTTCTGACAGATACTGGAGAAACACGGAGAGTATGGACCCCAGACACCCTTTTAGCTCGGTAACGAAGTGACTCCCGAGGTTCACCCTTCAGCCAAAGATTGGAAAAGCCTATAAAATAAAACGAGACTAATGGGGCACAACAGCCTAGGACAAGGACTATAAGGCAAGAGGGGATAGGAAAGCTGGAAATAGGGAACCCAAAGTTGAGAAGAGAGAGTGTTGACATGTCGTGATGTTGTTAACCAATGTCATAAAACAATATGTGTACTAATTAATGAAAAACTGTTTGTTCTGTAAACTTTCACCTAAAGTACAATAAGAAAATTTTTAAAAAATTCTAGCCAACAGAACTCAACAACATATCAAAAAAAAAAAAAAAAAATTACACCATAATCAAATGGTATTTATACCAGGAAAGCAAGGGAAATTCAACATTAGAAAAGCAATCAAAGTAATTCACCACTTAAATAAAACAAAAGTAACCACTTGATCGTATATATTGATACAGAAAAGACATTTGATAAAATGCAATGCCCTTTCCTGATAAAAACTCTCATCAAAGTAGGAATAAAAAGGAAATTCCTCAACCTAATTAAGGATATGTGTGTGTTGCAGTGATACTGGAAGATTTGCCACCGGTATTTTAAATAGCAGCAGGATTACTCTTGGTGTACAGGCTTCAGTGTTGGAAGGCACACATAAGATGACTGGGGAAGAGCTGCCTCTTCAAAGTAGGTTTGACCTTAATGACATGGAGGAAGTCAAGCTTTTGGGACCTTGTTTGTTGATGTGACATGATTCCAAATGAGAAGAAACAGCTGCAAACACCTATTAATAATCAGAAGATGGAATGTACAAAGGATGAATCTAGGAATATCGAAAGTGGTCAAAAATGAAGTGGAACACATAAAGATAAAAAGATAAGGATTAGTGAACTGAAATGGACTGATATTGGTCATTTTGAATCAATTATATGGTCTACTATGTCGGGAATGACATATTGAAGGAGAATAGTGTTGCATTCATCGTCAAAAAGAACATTTTAAGATCTATCCTGAAGTACTATGCTGTCAGTGATAGGATAATATTCATATGGCTACAAGGAAGACAAGCTAATATTACTTTTATTAAAATTCACACACCAATCCCTGGTGCAAAAGATGAGGAAATTGAAGATTTTTACCAATTTCTGCAGTCCAAAATTAATCAAACTTGCAATCGAGGGTGAGGTGGAGGGGGAGGAGAATTTGATAGTTAGATAAAGATCAAATTCAGTGAAGGGAAGAACAACATACAATACAGGGGAAGTCTGCACAATTTGACCAAAGCAAAAGCTCAGAAGTTTTCTAGACATATCCAAACACTTTGAGGGACAGAATAGCTGGGACTGGGTCCTGGGGACAATAATTTGGGGGGACATCTAGGTCAACGGCATAAAAAAGTTTAAGAAAATGTTCTGCATCTCACTCTGGTGAGTGGTGTCTGGGGTCTTAAAAGCTTGTGATGGGCCATCTAAGATGCATCAATTGGTCCCATCCCACCTGGAGCAAAGGAAAATGAAAAAAAACCAAAGACACAAGGAAAATATTAACCCAGAGTACTAAGAGACCACCCAGAACAGAGACTCCACTAGACTGAGACCATAAAAAACTAAATGGTGCCTGGCTACCACCAATGACTGCCCTGACAGGGAACACAACAGACAGTCCTGGACAGAGTGGGAAAAAAGTGTGGAGCAGAACTCAAATCCATGTAAAAAGACCATATTTAATGGTCTGGCAGAGACTGGAGGACCCCACGAAACTATTTCCCCAGAGACTCTGTTAACCCAGAACTGAAAACGTTCCCAAAGCCCACTCTTTAAACAAAGATTAGACAAGAGTATAAAACTAAAAATAATACTCATGAGGAATGTGCTTCTTAGTGCAATCAGACACATGAGACCAATTGGGTTGCTCCTGTCCAGAGGCAGGATGAGAAGGCAGGAAGGTACAGGAACTGGTTGAATGGACACAGAGAACCCAGGCTGGAAAGGGCGAAAGTGCTGTTTATTATGGGGATTGTAACTAATGTCACAAAGCAATGTATGTGTAAATTTTTGAATGAGAAATTAATTTGAGCTGTAATCTTTCATCTAAATCACAATAAAAAAAGAAAATGAAAAAAAAAGATACTTGAACTTTAAACTATCCCATGAAGCCATTGTTAAACTAAACAAGTTTGGCCAAATAAATGTTTGCCTTGAGCACAGTGTTCTTATAAAGAATTATTGATGTGAGTGTAAACTGACAACAATTAATCTAAAGCTCAAATGAGTACTTTAAGGACCAGAAAGCCTAAATTAATGGTGATGAAACAATATTGGTAGACTCTGTAAGAATAATGACATACTATGAAGTTGGTGACCAATGTTAGTGAACTGTTCATATAGAAATTGTGAATGGATGTATATTTGTGTATACAGTCACCAAAAATAAATAAAATATTCAAAAATAAAAAAGACACATGGACAGCCATATGCACACCTATATTCACTGCAGCATTATTTACAATAGAAATAAAAAGGAAACAACTTAAGTGTCCATCAACACATGAATGGTTAAACAAAATGTACATGCATACAATGGCATACCATGCAATCATAAAGGACAATGATGAGTGTGTGAAACATTGTAACATGGATGGAACTAGAGGACATAAGGGACATTTCACTTTAATATTTTCTTTTGTCTTCTCAAGCCACCCGTCGAAATTTGTTCAGCTCTTCTACTTCATCATTTCTTCCATTCCCTTTAGATGTTTTACGTTCGAGAGCAAGTTTCAGAGTCTCTTCTGACTTCCATTTTGATATTTTCTTTCTTTCCTTTTTTAAATGAATTTTGTTTTCTTCATGTATGATGTCCTTGATATCATCTCACAATTCTTTTAGTCTTTAGTCATTAATATTCAATGTGTCCAATCTATTCTTGAGATGTTCTTTAAATTCAGGAGTGGTATATCAAGGTCATATTTTGGATACCGAGGTCTTCTTTCCATTTTCTTCAACTTCAACTTGAACTTGCGTAGGATCAATTGATGCTCTGTTCCGAAGTCGACACTTGGCTGAGCTCTTCTTAAAGATATTGAGCTTCTCCATCATCTCTTTCCACAGATGTAGTCAGTTTGATTACTGTGTATTTCATCTGGCAAGGTCCACATGTATAATCTCTGTAGCTGTTGAAGAAAAAGTATTTGCAATAAATAAGTCATTGGTCTTGCAAAAGTCTGTGATGAAATTTCTGGTATCATTTCTATCACCAATGCCATATTTTCCAACTAATGATCCTTCTTCATTATTTATGACTTTCCCATTCCAATCACCAGTAATTATCACTATGTCTTGATCGCAAGTTTGATCAATTTTATATTGCAGAATTTGGTAAACATCTTCAATTTTTTCATCTTTGGCATTAGTGGTTAGTGTGTAAATTTATATTTCAAATGTATCCATTATTTTTGGGACTTCCTTATTAACTGAAAAACCATGGCTTTGGTCAAGATGCACTTTAGTCCTCAATGTGACATATTTGCTTTTATACTAATGATTTTGTTCAATAATTTCTGCATTCCATTGTATCACCTCTCTTTGGAGTGGGCAAAAATATGGATCTCTTCCAGTTGGTGGCCAGGTATCTGTCTTCTAAATTCTTGGCATAGACAAGGGAACACTTCCAGTGTTGTATCTGCATTAGTTGTTGGTGCATCAATTTACATAATAGTCATAACTTGTCTTCCTTGTAGGCACATGAATACCGACAGTGCTGTATTTCAGAATAGAGCATCAAATGTTGTTTTTGACAATGAATGTGACGCTGTTCTTCTATTTATCATTCCCTACATAGTAGACATTATGATAGTCTGATTCAAAATGGCCAATACCCAGTCCATTTCAGCTCACTAATGCTTAGGATATTGATCTCCAAGCATTTCTTTTAATTTTTGACACCTTCCAATTTTGTCTGACTCATAATTTGTACATTCTATGTTCCAATCATTAATCAATATTTGCAGGTTTTTTTTTTTATTTTGAGTACTGCCACATCATGAAATGAAGGTTCTGAATGTTTCACACCATATATGTCATTAAGGTTGATTTTACTTTGAGGAGGCAGCTCTTTCCCGGTCGTATTTTGAATGCTTTTCAACCTTAGGAGCTCAATTTCTGGCACCATATTAGACAATATTCCACTGCTATCCATAAAGTTTTCACTAGTCAATATTTTCAGAAGTAGTTTGCCAGGTCTTTTTTCCCAGTCAATCTTAATCTGGAAGCTCCACTGAAATTTGACTACTATGAATGATCATTCTGGTGTTTGAAACAATGGTGGCATAGATTCCAGTTTCAAAGCAACAGACAAGCCACAACAGTACAACAAACTGACATATGAGTAGTGGAACACTGCAAGTACTTAAATTTATAGCTTTGAAAATACTTAATAAATTAATCTCCATTTAAAATTTATGTTTAATCCACCTTTAAAAAATACTGAATCTCAGGGGACCTCATACCATCAAGAAAGCAGTGCCAGGAGCAGAACACGTACTTTGGACCGTGGTCCCTGTGCAAAGAAGCTCCTAGTCCGGTAGAACATTGATGAGAAGGCCAACAGAGAGAGAAAGACTTCCCCTGGAGCTGACACCCTGAATTTGGATTTTTTGCCTACTTTGACTATGAGGAAATAGACTTCTCTTCATTAAAAAATAAAAAATAAAAATGCTGAATCTCTAGTTTAGCAACTAGAAAAAAAAAACTTACCAGATAAACTGATCTTATATGTGTTTCCTGCACTTATACTGATGCATCTTAATAACCATTAGAATAAGTCTAGTGCAGGCACCAAGGGCATGCACACTAGAGTCAGTGGAAGCAATATCATTTAACATCTGCCCTTTAATGGCCTTGCAGCCTAAATGATACTACCTAATCTTTCTGTGCCTCACTTTCCTCATTAAATAAATGTACAAAGTAAAGGCACTGAACACCAAGTAGCCTAAAGATTTTCCTTGAGTAAATACATACAAAGTGCTTGTAACAGATAATCAAACTCCAAGAAGTGAATAAATCATAGTTGTTATTACAATTATTAATAATATTATTTTAAAAATATAATTGTTATTCTAACTTTTCAAATATTGTAATAATGTGATTATTTTATACTGTCACATTTGCTAATGTAAAATAAAAATATGTTGAGAACATTTGGCTACTATTTATTAAGAAATTTCAAATAGCTATTACTGCTATTAGTAACTTAATGGGATTGTTGACACCAAGTTGTCATGAAGTTTCACCAACATACTAACATATTTCTCACTCTGATGATTAAACAATGTTGGAAAGCTCTGGGAATTTTGTTCATTATTTCCAGGGACCTAAAACTCCTCTTTTATTTTTCATTAATAGTTCAGATCCAACATCTTGTCTGAGATTTAGGGGCCACAACTCACCCTAGGTTGACATACGGGAGAGGGAACTCTGGGTACCACAGGAGTTCTGGTGGACTTCCTTATGTGCAGGAAGTCCCATTCCACCCTGTGATTTGGGTATGTCCACGTGACTTGCCCTTGGATGATGGATGTAAGCAGAGTGGCTGTGAATTTGTCCCAAGACAGTATCCAGTTGTTCACCCTATATCTCATTCCAATTTTCCCTGAAAATTTAATTAAGAGATTCCTTATGCTGAGACTTCCAGCAACATGACACTCCAGGCAGAAGAACCATGCTGTCCCTCCACAGCAAAGATCCAAAAAACTAAACCAGAGAAAACAGCAATCCTGAAACCCTAAACATCAAATGAAGAGATAAAGAACTCAGGTAAGCACCAAAAAGAATAAGAAACTGACAGGGAAAAGAGAGTGAGGAGACATACATGCAGCTGTCCCCTATCAGATAATGCAGCTTGGATCCACCATCTTAGACTCCTATCATAGACCAGCGAAAAGGAGGTACAAGAAAGTAGCTTCAGGGAGCTTCCAGCAGGAGACACAACAACTGGTAAACTGCGATATACTTTCCCATCCCCCACCCTTTTTCACCTCCACTCAGCCTCTTCTTCTTCCTCTGGCCTCAGTCTCTTGGCCGGGAAACACTGGTTGCTTGGATTCCACCTGCCCACAGTGGCCAACTCTCTGAGTGCCATTTGCTGGTTGGTGGTGTTGCCTTTTTCTGCTTCTTTTGATTTCTTCCTTACCTCTCACCACCTCCCTCTCCTTCTGCTCAAATACGTGGCTCCGTGCACAATCTTTTCTTCTTCCTGAGGGGCTGTGGAGCTCTGCTTGAGTATGAATCTACTTCCTGGTCTATGCTACCATGAGGTGATATCCCGGGGCTTTTGTTTGTTTTTTTTCTTTTTCTTTTCTTGAGTTTGGAGCCCGTTCTTGCTGGGCAGTGCTGCGCTGCTTGGGACATACCCCCTCAGCTTGAGCAGACTAGAAGTGGGATCCCTGAGGACATTTCTTTTTTCATGTTTTTTTTTCTTTTTTGGGAGGCGGTTCTTATTCTTTTTAAAATTTGTTTTGTTTTCTTTTCCCTATTTTTCCCTCTTTTTCTTTCTTCATTATTCAGTTTCTCGTCTCTGTATGCATTCCTTCTCTTCCTTTCCCCTGAATACCTGATGTTGAGTGACACCTCTATGCCTTCAAGACAGGTTGTACTTCAACACCTGGGAACAACTTCCCCAGACCTCATAGCCACACCGGTGGTGTCCCTGGGAGCTTTCCTTTTCTTTTCTCTTTTTAGTTTTTATTTATTGATTCTTTTATTCTTCTTCTCTTTTTTTCTCTCAATTTCATAGTCTCTCATCTCTCAACTCCAATGGCAAGTTCCCTAGCACTCTTTTTTTTGGTATGTTTTTGACTCCTGTTCCTAACTCTTCTCTCCAATACCCATCTTAGCTACACACATCATAATCTCCCTCTTCCATCTTGCCTACCTGCACTGTGTGCTTAACATTACACCACCAAGCAGCATAGTCATGGCCTACTGGAACCTGCCCTGTACGAATTACTGACCCACCCAGGTGACTGTAATAAGTGCCACAAATAACCAATCCCAGCAACTCCTCTTCAGCTAGACCTGACCTGCTGTACCATATCTGAGCGACAGACCATGCCACTTGGAGAAGGAGGTGAAAAGTATCATGCCAACAGACAAGCAAACAGCAAAGAACACATAGCTCACTTGCACAGACATAGCCAAGTAAAACAAAAAAGGATGAAACAAACAAATCTACAATGAATAAATGAAAAAAATAAATACTGAATGCCCCAAAGATGGCAGACAATAACAGAAAATTCACAAAAATGGAACAGGATGGTTCCAGTAGGGGTCAAAAATAAAACATGAGGTAACTTTCCAGTAGAAGAAAAGGCACTAGAACTACCTGATAGGGAATTCAAACCTCTAATACTCAGAATTATTCAAGAGCTGAAGCAAAAGCAGACAAAAATGAGGGGGAAATAGAAAAATTCATGGAAAAGGCATACAAATTCATGGAAAGTACAGACAAAAAAAAATGAAAGAGTTCAGGAAAATAATGCAGAAACAAAATGCCAAAATAAATTCACAACTAGAAATTATACAAACAGAACAATTAGACATCTTAAAGATAAAGAAAAGAGTTCAGAAATGATCAGTGTCTTAGAAAGGATGAGGAGCAGATTTGAAACAGATTTGAAACAGATCCTGAAGACAGGATCAGTGGAATTGAAGACAAACACTTGGATACAACCCTGTTTGAGGAAAACTCATAAAAAAGAACAAAGAAAAATGAAGAGACCCTGAGAGTTATGTGGAATACAAACAAAAGCAAAAATATGCGAGTGATTGACGTTCCAGAACGGGGGGAAAAACAGAAAATACAGAGAGGATGATAGAAGAACAGCTTGCGGAAAACTTCCCCAATATCATGAAAGATGAAAAGCTGGCCATCCAAGAAGCTCAATGAACCCCATATAGGACAGACCCAAAAAGAAAATCACCAAGGCATATCATAATCACACTTGCCAAAACCAAAGACAAAGAATCCTGGGAGCAGGTCATGAAAAACAAGAAGTCACATACAGAGAAGGAACAATAAGATGAAGCTCAGATTATTAGGCAGAAACCATTCAGGCAAGAAGGCAATGGGATGACATATATAAAACCTTGAAAGAAAAGAAAAAAATTCCAGCCAAGAGTAATATATCCTGCAAAACTCTTGTTCAAATATGATGGTGAAATTAGGACACTTCCAGATAAACAGAAATTAAGGGAATACATAAAAACCAAACCAAACTTACAAGAATTATTAAAGGGAGTCCTTTGAGCTGAGAAACAACAACTTCAGCTCACAGGCTGAATCATGGATGCAGTGTAGTACCAGCCAGATACCAATCTAGGAAAAGAAGTCTCAAGAACTATCCGAAACAAAAAAAAATATATGAGGGAATCAGAGCAATTAATCTGTAAATGACAACAACAAACAACATGAGAACAATAAAAGAGGTAATAAAAGATGAAGGTATAGAACCTTCTAATGGAGAGGAAGGAAGGCAAGGTGATACCAAGTAAGAATAGACAGCTTCAAACTTAGAAAAAAAAAGGGTAAATTTCATGGTAACCACAAAGAAAGTTAACAAACTACTCATAAAAATAAACAGGAAAAACATAAAGTCTCAACAAAAACAAAACTTACAAAAACAAAAGAAATGAAGGGAAAACCCACAAACAAAAGGAATTCAACACAGGAGAGTAAGAGGAACAAAGAAAATGTCATCACCACAAAAAAAAAAAAAAAAAACCTACAAAATGACAGTAATAAACTCACATCTATCAATAATTACACTGAATGTAATTGGCCTCGATGCACCCATGAAGAGATGGAGACTGACAGAAAGGATAAAAAATAGGATCCATCAATATGCTGTCTACAAGAGACACAGCTTAGAAACAAAGATGTGAATTTCTTAAAAATCAAAGTTTGGAAAAAATATATCAAGCTAACAACTACCAAAAAAGAGCAGGAGTGGCAATACTAATCTCAGGTAAAATCGACTTTAAAACAAACTCCACCATAAAAGACAAAGAAGGACACTATATAATGATCAAGGGGATGATCCATCATGAAGACATAACCATAATAAACAGCTACACACCCAACGACAGGGCTCCAAAATACATAAAACAAACTCTAACCGTACTGAAAAGAGAAGTTGACAGTTCCACAATAATAGTAGGACACTTCAACACACCACTGTCTGTAAAGGACTCAACATCTAAAAAAAAACTCAGCAAATATACAGAAGATGTAAAGGGCACAATCAGCCAACTTAACCTCACAGACATATATAGACCTCTCCATCCAACAGCTGCAAAGTACACATTCTTTTCCAATGCACATGGAACATTCTCCAGAGTAGATCACATCTTAGGCCACAGAGCAATCCTCAACAAGATCCAAAACGTTGAGATAATACAATGTATCTTCTCTGACCCCAATACCATCAAAGTAGAAATTAACAACAGAAAGAGCAAGGAAAAAAAAAAGTCAATTACATGGAAACTGAATAGCACTTGCTTACACATCACTGGGTAATAGCAGAAATTAGGGATGGAATAAAAAAATTTCTAGATTCTAATGAGAATGAAAACACATCATACAAAAACCTTTGGGACACAGCAAAGGCAGTCCTCAGAGGACAATTTATAGCAATAGATGCACACATCAAAAAAAGAAGAAAGAAACAAAATTAAAACTAACTACACAACTCAAACAAATAGAAAGAGAACAGCAGAAAAAGCCCACAGCCAGTAGAAGAAAGGAAATAAAGATCAGAGCAGAAATAAATGAAATAAAGAATAGAAAAACAATAGAAAGAATCAACAAAACCGAAAGTTGGTTCTTTGAAAGAACCAACAAAATCGACAAACCAGGGACTCGGGCAGACATGGCTGTGACAGTATGCTTGTTCATTTTCCCATTTTTGCCTATTCTGTGATATTCTTTGGACTCGGGCAGACATAGCTGTGGCAGCATGCTTGTCTGCTTCCCACTTTTGCCCTTTTGAATATATGCCAAATAAAACTTTCTTTTTACTTTACTAAACTTTGTGATGCTTTACCCCTACAACAGTTAATCGCGCTGTGAGCAAGATCTGAAGCTACAAATCCAATCAACTTTGAAAAGACCTGGACTGTGGAACAGAAGCCGGCAAAGCAAGTTCCTATCTTCTGGACCCACGTGTTCCCACTCCATGTCCCTTCGACATTGACGGGGTGAGTGCTCTCGGAAAACGAACCTTTGCTTATTTTTTGTTGTTCTCTTTCTCATGTTTTCTTAAGTTTTGTTTGGCATATTTGTTTGTAAAACTGGTTAATTGATTAAGGAGAATCTTTCTTAGATTTTTGCTTGATCGTTTGGTTAAGAGCGACATTTAGTAACTCTTCAAGTGAACTGCAGTTTAGGCCTGGATTCGGGTGTTTGAAGAGGTAATTCTATTTTCAAAGAGCTTTGAACCAGTATAAGCCAAAAAAAAATTTGGGCATTGGTCGATCAGTAAAAGCCATTAGGGCGGTCGCCAGCGCTCATCACGAGAGTTAAAGTCTCCTGTGACAGGATAAGGTGGTCACGAGACAGGCTAGAGCACTAGGCTGCCTGCCACCCACAAGAAAAATCTCGTGCAGTGAAGGTACACATTGGTCTAAGCAAAACACTGTTCAAACCCCACGGCGTTCCGCATTAGGTTTCTTTTTTGTGGCTCAGAGAAAAGCTGGAAAATAGAGCTCTGTTTTGCCAAATTTGCAGGAAGAGGTGGCAGCTCTTGCCTGTTTTGCCAAATTCTCAGGCGGAGGTGGCTGCTCCTGACCTGTGTTTTGATATTTAAGGGAGAAATGGTAGTTTTGTACCTGTTTTCCACTGAATTGAGTCGATCTTACCCAAAATTGCTATATACACTTTTAGAAACTAGGATCCCCATATCCTTGTTTCGTGTGGTATTATCTGGTGAGTTTACGTGGTCTTTCTGTCTCCTTTTGTTCTAAGAGCTTGCTTCTGGCCTAGAACATTGTGTCTAAGTTTGTCTTGTACTAGATTAGTGGCTATGGCTAAGAATTGCTGTTTTTTGTAAGGCTAGTCATAGAACCTCAGTTCCTTCTTCATCCAGAAAAAACAGCGTCTTGTGTCTGTCTTGTGATTTAGATTTTTAGTAGCTACTTGGAGAAACTTTGATATAAATTGGTCTATTTGAAAAGTACATTAAGATCTTTATGTTTTATACTATGCCAATCTTAAAATGAAACCTTTTTAAGTAACTTAGCTAGATATTACATGAAATGTGTTTTATTTAAGGAAAAAGGATAGTTTTGTCTTAATGTAAAAGTAGCAGTTCAGAACAGTAAAAAAGAAAGAAATTAGCTATCTTTTGTCTTTCAAAATGCCTCCATCAATTTAAACATATGTAAATGTCTTCCATGAGTCAAGAGAGTGAGGGCTGGGCAAGATCAGGCCTCCCCACCTCCCAGTCTCCAAGGTCCTGTAGCTCCAGAGAAGCTTTTGATCTAAGAGCCCTTTCCAGCTAGGTGGAGACTCTTTTAAGACTAAAGATAAGAAAAATTGCTGCTTTGCTATAGTTATCAAAAATTGAGCAGAGACTTTGTGATTTACCAAGCCAGTTGATAAAATCTTTAAGGGCTAAAATTAAACTGGGGAAAATATGAGAAGTAGTAAAAGTTGAAATCTTAGAATGTTTAAATACTTTTCTTTCAACAACAGTTATGTTTTGTGGTATACAGGCTTAAAATAATTCCAAAGGTATTTTAGGTAGCTTATTGATATTATTAAAAGTTAATAGATATTTATCATAATTTAAGTTCATATACTTTGCCTTTTTATGCCACAAGAGGATATATAGATATATATATTTAAGTCTGCGAATAAGTGTTCATTTTTTTCCATTTAAAGGGACGCCCTGTAAAAGATATACAACAAAGGCAACTTTTAAGAGGTTTATTGAAAAAGAAATTTCTTTGATATGGTCAAGTTTCATCTGTCTAACTAAAGTTTAATCATTTAATTTATGAGATTTTTAGGAGTTTTAATGTTAAGTAGCATAAAAAACAAAGAATTGGGTTTCTCACAGTTAAAATAACAACATTTTCTTTAAATTATGAGTTAAACGGTTAATTTATTCTTTGTGTAATCTGCCTGGAAGACAAAGGTTTGGCCTCTCATTAGAATAAGATTCCTGAGTCTGAATACTAAGCCTTTTAGAAAAGAAAACTAAGGTTTTTATTTTAAGATCTTTGGTTAAATAACTTAAGCATTGTTTCACAGTGACCTATATTATTATCTCTTCATTGCTAACTTGGTCGCAACTTTATCTT
>NW_004443989.1:16691327-16729100 GCF_000243295.1 Trichechus manatus latirostris
TAGGCAGAATGCAGCGGGGAGATGGTTATGTGTGAAGCTAAGCGGCTGTTTTGTCTCCCTCTGGATGCTCCGTGAGGCTGCTCTCTCGTACCCCCATTTGCTGGTCTCCGATACGAGTCCAAGATGGTGGATCTGCGCTGCGTTAGCTGGTAGGGGATCTCTGCATGAATCTCTCCTTGCTCTCTGTTCTCTTTCAGTATTCTTACTCCGTTTGGTGTTCAGCTGAGTTCTTTGTCTCTTCATTTGATGTTCTAGGGTTTCAGGATTGTTGATTCTCTGCTTGGCTTAGTTTTTCGGATGTTTGTTTTGGAGGGACGGCGTGGTGCTTCTGCCTAGAGCGCCATCTTGCCGGAGTCCCTATATGGTATTTTGTCTCAAAATTATTCTGCATTATACTGAAGCTCTTTGAATATGGTTAATGGCTATATTTAGACATATTTTTATCTAAAGTTTTTTTTAACTGATTTTATTTGGCTTTTACATTATACTTATAATTAATTTCTATCAGGTCTTTCACTATTAAGAATATTATGTTTATCAATTAATCATGGCCATATTAAGTTCTGTCATCTGCAGATAAGTTTTTACTTTGCTGATTTGCTGAAAAAGTTTGACCAAAATATCTCAACAAAAAGATTGATTATACTGGACTTGCTAAAAAGACTGTGACTAGACTGAATAAAATTTCCAGAGCACCTATGCAGAACCTGATGAGTTTGCAGACCGCAGCTGATCCAGAATCACATGGAACAGAAATTACCTACATAAGACTGAGTAAACTAAAGGAAAATATGTTTTTTTTTTTTAATATTGCTGATATTTTAAGGTCCTAATTTCTGGATATGATAAATCATTCTCCTTTCTCCTAAATTATCTAACTAATGGGTTTAGATATTGTAACTCTTAAATTAGAAGTTCCTGTTGGTAAACAGCAAAGTTGTAGATGTCATAACCAGAGAACTGTCTGAAATTTGAGCTATGATTTTTCAAAATAGAACAGCATTAGATTTCCTGTTAGTCTCTTAAGAAAGAGTTTGTGCCTAAATAGATAAATGTTGCTGTGTTTATATTAATACTCAGTCTGAGGTTTTGCAGAATGTAGTTGTTGTTGAGGCACTAGAAAAGCAGTTTCTGATGCTGCTTATGTAGAGACAAACACCTCATGAGAGTTGTTTCCTTGGTTTCATTCATTATTTCAGACAATTGGCCTAATATAATTGTTAGTGTTTCTGTTTTATTTCCTAGTTTGCTGTATGGTGCCTGGGATCTTAAAAAACAGATGATGTCCAACTATCATTTACTGAACACTTTTGATAAAAGATACTGTAACAAGTTCAAGATCCAAAGGAAAGAATGATGAGAGAGTTTATGTAATTCTCCTGGAACCCAGATTTCCGGTTTTCAGGGAGGTTGAGGCAACCCACATAGGATATTTGCCTTTAGGTGTACTTTTGAACCCTGTGGGGATATGTGCCATTGAAATATGGCTACACCAGTGACAACTTCAGCCCCTCAAAGGCCCATATGCTGCACACAGCATGTTGAGACTTGTCATGACTTGTTTTTCCAAAACCTATTGTCCCGTTACTGATTGGCTTGTTTATCTGAAGTCCATTCTCCCTTGCCTGAAACTTATTGTTATTCACCCAAAGCCCATTGTTCTGTGATTTGCTTCACTACTTACTGTATTGACTATAAATAAACTCCTGGGACTGAAGCTGGGGTCGACTCCTCTGAGTGACCCCCCTTGGCCCCACTTCTCTGTAAGATTTGTGCAGGTGGTTACCGTCGCCGTTGCCGTTCCGACAGATCCCTGAGCTTTGAGAAAAAACTGGTTCCTGAAGACACTTTGAGTCAAACAATGGTCCAGATAAACTAGTAAGACCATCTTGCTCTGGGTATTGAGCTTTTTTTTTGAAGAATTTAGTCTGTTTTAGGAAACTAACTTCAAAGATCAGACGGAGAGTTATGTTTCGGGTAAATTAGTAATTACTTTAATCAGTCTTTAAGACAATGTCATATGAAATACCTGTGTAATGTTTGTAATCAAACTGTCACCCACTTACGATGCAGAAAATTATGTATCTTAAAGAAACCAGATTCTCAGAAGAGATCTACCTCATGGCTCAGACTCCATTTTGTCTTTGATTAAATTTCTGCTTCTGAGAAAGGGACTCATGACTGTTAATAGGTAAACCAAAGAGGGATAGCTTGCTCTTGAGAAGAACACTTAGTATATTTTAAACAGACTAACTGAAGACCTCTTATAGGAAAGATCCATCCTGTATTATCTTGTTAATCATTAGTTCTCTAATGAAAACTTGTCAAATGTAAATTTTTCTATATTTTCTGTTTCTTCTAGACAAACTTTGTGTACTCCTTATGGATATATGTTTCTGTGTAGGTATGTTTCTAATTTAGATGATTCTTTTCCAACTAATAGTGAATTTGTGTGAGCAATCGCTTGTTTAGATTGCTGACAAATGTGTGGGCAATGCACTCTGAGAACTTTAGGATTATCTTTAAGTATTCATAGTAACAATGTTAGTAAATATTTAAAAGGTAATGTTAAAATTGTAAAATGAAAGTCAGAAGAAAAGCCATTGGTCTAACATTCAGGGTATGGTTGGTAGCTTTAATTCCTACTTACGGTATATCTGAGTTAGAGAAATCTTTAAGAAAATTTGTCAGTCACCATGGGACAAATAACAGATGATATAGAAGCACAACAGTGATCTCTGATCTCATAAGCCAAGGTGACATGAGATAACAAAATAACCTTAGATTTTTTTCATTAGTCCAAGAAAGTGTAGTCTGTGCTGTAGACAAGATATACATAGAATTAGACAGCAAGCTACTTGATTACAAACACCAGATCTGTTTGTTTGGTTACCATCAGGAATAAGTACATCAGCTAGATCACTACTGCAAGGGATAGTAATATTCTTAGTCTACATCCTGATACTATTAGGCATAATAAAATTTATCCTCTACTGTCTTATACACATAAAAGGCAAAAGAAGGCCTCAGGCTAGAATGTTGATGTACATTGAGTCTGCTCACTCCAGCAATGTGATTGATGAGAGCATCGCTCTTACTTAATAACCTGGTGAAGAACCAGATGGTATCTGGTGGAAAACCAGCACCGTGAGTTTAAAGAGTCTGCCATGGATGCCATCTAGGAGCTCAACTAAGTCCAGGTATTGATTATCGATGTATTATCTCCAATCTCCGATCAAAAGGAGGGACTGATTTAGGAAATAATATTGGAGTTATTATTCCCTCTCCGTGAGCATACAGAATGTGACCCAGCTGGAGCTGGGATCACAAAGGCTCACAAGGACTCTCAAGGACATATCAACTGGGCCCTGAGGTATAAAGACAATAGCTAAGTTAATCTTAAAAATATCTTTTAGGGAAACTTTCACATAAATCCCATCAAACAGAACACAAAAGACTTTCCACTCTCAAATTTTTCTATTAGGATTTAGTGAACAGGAATTTGTTGGACCAATGAATACCTTCCTGATTTTCATTACTGAAACCCCGTACCAATGACTGTTAAGAAAAATGATTCCAAGTGTAAGATTATAATTTCTAGCCAATCAGTGAAAAAATGATGCTTTCAATGATTTTACCCATTTTGTGATGTTGATATATACTGATGGCTCTGTAACTGTTCTTTAGACTAGGGCAGACATGGCTGTGACAGTATGCTTGTTCATTTTCCCATTCTTGCCTTTTCTGTGATATTCTTTGGACTCGGGCAGACATAGCTGTGGAAGCATGCTTCTCTGCTTCCCACTTTTGTCCTTTTGAATATATGCCAAATAAAACTTTCTGTTTACTTTAAAAAAAAATCGACAAACCACTGGTCAGACTGACAAAAGAAAAACAGGAGAGGACACAGATAACTCGATAAGAAATGAAATGAACAACATTACAACAGACTCAACTGAAACAAAAATGATCATAACAGAATATTATGAAAAAAACTGTACTCCAACAAATTTGAAAACTTAGAGGAAATGGATAAATTTATAGAAACACACTACCTACCAAAACTAAAACAAAGTGATATTGAAAATCTGAAGAGACCCATAACAAGAGAAGAGATTGAAAATGTAATAAAAAATACTCCCAACAAAAAACGCCCCAGCCCAGAAGGCTTCACTGGAGAATTATACAAAACATTCGGAGAACAGCTTGTACCCGTACTTCTCAAGCTATTTGAGAGCATAGAAAAGGAAGGAACACTTCCAAATTCATTCTATGAAGACAGCATTAGTCTCAGTCATCTGGTGCTGCTCTAACAGGAATACCACAAGTGGATGGATTCAGCAAAGAGAAGTTTATTTTCTCACAGTGCAGTAGGCTACAAGTCCAAATTCAGGGTTTTAGCTCCAGGGGAACGCTTTCAACATTGGCTCTGGAGGAAGGTCCATGTCATCAGTCTTCTCGTGGTCTGGGAGCTTCTCTGCACAGGAACGTCATGTCCAAAGGGTGCACTCTGCTCCTGGCACTGCTTTCTTGGTGGTACGAGGTTCCTAAGTGTCTCAGCTGCCTTCTCTCTTTCATATCGCAAAAGAGATTGCCTTAAGACAACTAATCTTGTCAAACTCATCAGTATAACCTCATCACAGTGGCATAATTTACAACACGTGAGGAGACCACATATAATCTCATCATAGTGGTAGAGTTTGCAACACTTAAGGAAATCACATCAGAGAACAAAATCATACAGTACTAAGAATCATGACCTAGCCAAGTTGCTACACACCTTTTTTGGGGGACACAATTCAATCCATGTCAATAACCTTGATATCAAAACCGGGCAAAGAAGCCACAGAAAAAGAAAATTACAGACCAATATCTCTCATGAATATAGAAGCAAAAATTCTCAACAAAATTCTAACCAATAGAATTCAGCATCACATCAAAAAAAAAAAAAAAAATACACCACCACCAAGTAGGATTCATACCAAGTATGCAAGGATGGTTCAACATTAGAAAATCAATCAACGTAATCCACCACATTAATAAAAGGAGAAAAAAAAAAGAATCACACGATCATCTCAATTGACACAGAAAACGTATTTGAAAAAGTCCAAAACACATTCCTGATAAAAACTTTCAGTAAAATAGGAATAGAAGGGAAATTTCTCAATATAATAAATGGCATCTATGCAAAACCAGCAGCCAACTTCATTCTTAATGGAGAGAAGCTGAAAACATTCCCCTTGAGAGCAGGAACAAGACAACGATGCCTTTTATCACCACTCCTATTTAACAATGTGCTGGAAGTTCTAGCTAGAGCAATAAGGCAAGGAAATAAATAAAGGACATCCAAATTGGTAATGAAGAAGTTAAACTTTGCCTGTTTGCGGATGATAGGAACTATACATAGAAAACCCTAAAGTCTCCATGAGATATCTATTGGAACTAACAGAAAGATTCAGCAGAGTAGCAGGATATAAGCTAAACATACAAAAATCAGTTGGATTCCTATACACCAATAAAGAGATTCATTAAAATGAAATCAGGAAAACTGTACCATTTATAATAGCCCCTAAAAAAAAATACATAAGAAGAAACTTAACCAGGGATATAAAAGACCTATAGAAAGAAAACTACAAAACACTACTGCAAGAAACCCAAAAGGATGTACTTAAATGGAAAAACATACCATGTTCATGGATAGGTAGACTGAACTTTGTGAAAATGACAATTCTATGCAAAGCAATTTACAAATACTATTCAATCCTGATCCAAATACCAACAACATTCTTTAAAGAGATGGAAAAACTAATCACTAACTTTATACAGAAAAGGAAGAAGCCCCGAATAGGTAAAACACTACTGAAGAAGAAGAATAAAGTTGTAGGATTCACACTACCTGACCTCATAACCTACTACACAGCTATGGTAGTCAGAACAGCCTGGTACTGGTACAACGACAGATACATTGACCAATTAAACAGAATTGAGAACCCAGCTGTAAATCCATCCACCTACGGGCCACCTGATCTTCAACAAGGGTCCAAAGTCCATCAAAATGGGAAAAGAGAGTCTTTTTAACAAATGATGCTGGCTAAACTGGGTATCCATCTGCAAAAAATGAAAACAGTACCCATACCTCACACCATATACTAAAACTAATTCAAAATGGATCAAAGACCTAAATATAAGGCTAGAAACTATAAAGCTCATAGAAGAAAAATATAGGACCAACACTACAGGCCCTAATACACGGCATTAACAAGATACAAACCATAACCATCAGCACACAAACCCCAGAAGATAAGCTAGATAACTAGGATCTTCTAAAAATCAAACTCCTATGCTCTTCAAAAGACTTCACCAAAAGAGTAAAAAGAGAATCTACAGACTGGGAAAAAAGTTTTCGACAGTACAAGTCAGACAAAGATCTAATCTCAATGATCTACAAGAAAATCCAACACCTCTGCAACAAAACAGACAAATAATCCTATTAAAAAATAGGCAAAGGAAATGAACAAACACTTCACCAAAGAAGACATTCAAGTGGCCAACAGACATTTGAGGTAAACCTTGCCATCACTAGCCATTACAGAAACGAAAATTAAAACCACAATGAGATACCATCTCACAGCAGCATTACTGGCATGAATCAAAAACACTGGAAATAACAAATGCTGCAGGGGCTGCGGGAGATCGGAACTCTTATGCATTGCTGGTGGGAATGTAAAATGATACAACCATTTTGGAAAACGATATGGCAGTTGCTTAGAAAGCTAGAAATAGAAACACCATAGGATCGAGCAATCCCACTCCTCGGAATATATTCTAGAGAAATAAGAGATATCACTGGAATAGACATATGCACACCCACGTTCATGGCAGCATTGTTCACAATAACAAAAAGATGGAAACAACCTACAGGCCCATCAACAGGTGAATGGATAAACAAACTATGGTGCATACACACAATGGAGTACTACACAACCATAAAGAACAATGATGAATCTGTGAAGCATCTCATAACGTGGATGAAACTGGAGGACATTATGCTGAGTGAAATAAGTAAATCACAAAAGGGCAAATACTGTATGAGACCTCTATTGTAAAAACCCATGAAAAATTTCACACACAAAAAGTAACAACCTTTGTTGGTTACGAGGGATGGGAGGGGTAGGGGGAAACACTAAATAGACAGTAAATAAGTGGTATCTTTTGTGATGGGTGAGACAGTACACAGTACTGGGGAAGCCAGTACAACTTGTACAAGGAAAGGTCATGGAAGCTCCATAGAAACATCCAAACTCCCTGTGTGACTGAATTGCTGGACAGAAGGCTGTGGGGAACATGGTCTCAGGGAACATCTAGCTCAATTGGCATAACACAGTTTATAAAGACAATGTTCTACATTCTACCTTGGTGAGTAGCGTCTGGGGTCTTAAAAGCCTTTGAGCAGCCATCTAAGATACTCCACTGGTCTCACCCCTTCAGGAGCAAGGGAGAACGAAGAGAACAGTATACAAGGAAAAGATTAGTCCAAAGGACTAATGGACCACAGCTACCAAGGCCTCCACCAGACGGAGTCCAGTACAGCTAGATGGTGCCCAGCTACCACCACTGACTGCTCTGACCTGGATCATATCAGAGGGTTCTGGACACAGATGGAGATGGATGTAGGACAAAATTCTAACACTCACACAAAAAAAGACCAGATTTACTGACCTAAAACAGACTGGAGAAACCCCGAGAGTATGGCCCCAGACACCCTTTTGGTTCTGTGGTAAAGTCACTTCCGACGTTCACCGTTCAGCCGGCATTTGGACAGCCTCATAAAACGGGACTAATGAGACACAGCAGTCTAAGGACAAGATCTAGAAGGCAGAAGGGGACAGGAAATCTAGTGACAGGGAACCCAAGGTTGAGTAAGGACAGTGTTGACATGTAGTGGGGTTGTTAACCATTGTCATAGGGAAACATTTGTACTAAGTGTTTAATGAGAAACTATTTTGCTCTGTAAACCTTCATCTAAACTGAGAATAGTAGCACAACTGGAAGAATGTAATTGATGTTACTGAATTGTGCATGTAGAAATTTTTGAAATGGTTCACCTTTGGCTATGTATATTTTCACCAAGAAAAAAGAAAAGGGTCGAGAAGGTAGAGGGTTGACATGTCTTGGGGTTGTTAACCAATGTCATAAACCAATCTGTGTACTGACTGTTTAATGAGAAACTATTTGTTCTGTAAACCTTCACCTAAAGTACAATAAAAAAAAGAGATTCATTATGCTAATGATTAACCAAGGATAGATTTTGCTGAGGATATGTGTGGTCACTCTTCCTCCCCTCACACCCTCTGATTTTGGATTGTCTACGTGACTTGCCTTGGCCAACGTATGTGGACAGAAGTGGCCATCAATATGTCCTGATCCAGATTCCACTTATCCATCCTGCACTTCTGAAACACACCTCAGAGAAGCACCCTTGGGAGCCAGAGTGCAAAGCCTAGAGTGGAGACACAATACTACCCTTCAGCCTAGAGCTCATTCTGCTTCATCCCAGCCAAGAACAGCAGATCCAGGCCCCTGCAGACCAAGAGGGCAAGAAAAAGCACGCCTGTGAAGGACTGAGAGCTGAGGTCACTTTCCTTTTGCACCATCGTTGCAGAAAGTACTGACCTGCACAGTATGAAGTGATGCTTGGGTTTAGTGATAATGATTATTTTCTTCCTAGTCTTTCCAGGTCTGGAGGCTGCAGTGACTCTTGTTCAACATCACAGAAACATCCAAGCCTCCAGTGACAGATGGGTGATCGTTGCTCATGAGGTACATTGGTCGGAAATTGAACCTGGTTCTCCTGCATGGAAGGCTTTAATTCTACCAGTAAACAACCACTGGAACCACTGATGATGAAAATTGCTGCTATCCAAAAGTTTGTATGTTCTAGTCCACTCATAGTCACCTCAGAAGCAAAGCGTAATGATACACTTTGGAAAATTAGTGTTGGAAAACCATACAGAGCACAGCTCTACTCTGACACACATGGTGTCTCCATAAGTTGAAATGTAAAGTTTACTTGACAGCAACTTATACATAGATAGATACACAGACAGACAGATGGACAGACAGATAGATAGAAAGATAGAAAGACAGAATGAACCATTAACTATTATCTACTCTGGAAGAGAATGTTACCGCAATAATGCAGATTGGAGACGTCAGCCACAATAGCCAATTCTGAGACAGGGATGAGATGAGCAACAAGAGTTTTATTATATATGGATATATAGGAGACAGAGGGGAATAGATTCCTCCAAAAACTTGTCTACCCCACTGTAGATCAGCCAAAGGCTTTTATAGAGACAGGAGTATGGGTCTTAGAAGTTTGTGTTAGTTCCCCTTTAAGGTGGTCATGTACCAGATGAGATAATCTTTTCTTGGGGGTTATCTGGCTACATCCTGGTTTTCTTGTCCCAAGATGGGTGCTTTCTTCAGTTCGTCATTCCTAGATCATTATCACCTGTTTTTCACCATAAAAGGAGGAACATTGGTTAATCTTCAACTTTTTATAGACACTGGAACAGGAGGGAAAAACAAGATTATGAGACAATGCGGGAGTTAGCAATGGGGAGTAATAATAGTGAGCTGGACCTATACAACTTCTTCCAAGAATATTAAATTACCATTTTATGATGGGAAAAATGAATGGGTAAATGCAAAATTCTGCCTATTTGGATAGATATAATGGACTAAGTATAATATATATACAATATTGGTGCTCTCTGCATCGAATGTCTGAACAGTGTATACGTCACAATTTCAGACAATTTGTGCAATGCTCCTGTAATTCATGGAGGGAGTAGTTAACTCCTTCCACATGCACAACAAATGACAAGATAGATTTATACATGAAGTAAAACCCCTTATCCTTCTGAGGACATACAGCAAGTTTCAGAACTTCAGACACACATGGTCCTGTATACAATTCCTTATATGAGAAAAACCAAAATATATTCCTCAGTAAATATATATTTTTTTTCTGGAAGTAAGAAAAAACACAACATTAATAGAAGATAAAGTGACAGAGGGTCTCTAGAGTGATTTCTGTACAAGAAGAGGAAAATTCACATTCTAACAAGAAACTCATCCGTTCTCCCTCCCTCTGCCCCTGCCCTGGGTTTGCTAGGTTTGGTCTCTGAGCAATGGGGTCATGAGCACCTCCTGCAGTTCAGCTCTCTTTTGCCCTCCCTGAAGGGAGGTTTGTGTCTGGAATTCCACTTATTTCTCCTCAATTTGTCTCTTGCACAGTAATACATGGCCGTCTTCTTGGAAGTCAGTAAGTTCAGCTTTAAGTAAACTTGGCTCTTGGGTGTGTCCCTGGTGATTCTGATTCGGGATGCCAGAGTTGGGTTATAATCTGTGCTTCCACCAGTCCATATTGCACCAACCCACTCCAGCCCCTTTCCTGGAGGCTGGCAGACCCAGAGCACACCAATGCTGGTTGAAGAGAACCCAGAGACAGTGTAGGTGGAGATAGAGTCTGTGAGGGTTTCACCAGTCTTATGCTGACTCCTGCAGCTGCACCTGGGACAAGACTCCTGGGGATAAGGAGATCTACAGTGAGTCATGTTGTCAGAGGAAGCATCCCCAGACCTTCATGTGTATATCCCAAACACACTCACCTCTGGTAGCTGCCACCATAAAGAGGAAAACCCCCATGTGTTTCACATTCTTGTGGATGAGGTCCATGAATCCCAGGGGATATTCTCCAGGATGAGGAGGAGCCTGAATTTAAGTAAATGCGTGCTGAGATTTCATGTGGTTGCCTAAGTGGGATTTGTTTTTGGGAGGTGCCTTTGTCTGTAAAAGTGAAAAGGGGATAAGGGATGCTCCTGCCTTGTGATTTCCCTGGGAGGAGGATGTTGGATGTGCCCACAGCAGAGAACAGTCCTCTCCCTGGGGCCCTCTTTCATCTCTCCCTGGGGTTCTCTTCCACACTAAGGCATACTCTGTTCATTCCAACCTGAAGAGTGTTTTTTGTTTTGTTTGTTTTGTTTTGTTTCTCTTGTTTTGTTTCTCACAGGGGAGACAATTTAGCCTAGCGAGTCATCATCTGTAGGGTTTTTAAGATGGACAATAACACCCCTATTCTCTTTCTTCCCTGAAGCTGAGTTTGTAGACTCTCTCCCTGAAGGAGAACTTTGAGGAACCTAAACCTTCAGAACAGATAGTCTAAATGGAAGTTCCTCAGCTCACCAATATGTTGAGTTAGTAAACGGATCTTGGTGCAAAACTCAGGTACCCTAGTGCCTTAGTCATCTAGTGATGCTGTAACAGAAATACCACAAGTGGATGTCTTTAACAAAGAGAAGTGTATTTCCTCACAGTAAAGTAGGCTAGAAGTCCAAATTCAGGGTGTCAGCTCCAGGTAAAGGCTTCCTCTCTCTGTCAGCCTTCTTCTTATCAGTGTTCCCTCATACTAGGAGCTTCTCCACACAGGGACTCCAGGTCCAAAGGATGTGCTCTGCTCCTGGCACTGCTTGCTTGGTGGTATGAGGTCCCCCTTCTCTCTGCTCACTTCTCTCTTTTATATGTCAAGAGATTGCCTCAGGACACAATCAATCTTATAGATTGAGTCCTGCCTCGCTAACACAACTGCCACCTATCCTCCTTCATTAACATCATAGAGACAGGATTAGCAACATATAGGAAAATCACACAGTATCGGGAATCATGGCCCAACCAAATTGATATACACAATTTTGGGGGGACATAATTCAATCCATGACACCTAGAGATGTCCATTCTTTGTTCTCTGAGTTGCTGATAGTTTTATTGGATTAAGTGAGAGGGGTTTCCATTACTTCAAGGGGGATAATATGAAAGGGTCTTAGCAATGTATCTGCCTATGAATGGATTCCAGAATGAACAAGCTCACCATTGACAGGGAAACTCCCTACCCATGAAACAGGTCCTCTGGAAAATGGTTCTGAGCACTGCTCTACTGAGGCCCTGTGTCACTGGACCTTGGGGTTGTGTCTGAAATCCTAGGACAGTTTCTCTGTTTCTCTATGTGGAACATGCTTCCAAATCACAGGGATGGTGAGAATCCTCAGTATGTCTGTTTGTCTACAGAAAAAAAAGGTCATGAAGGAAACTGGAGGAGAGACTTCTACTGACTAATTATCTCTCTTGCAACAGAGGATAATACTTCCTCCTTTACTGCCTGAAGTGAGAATGTGAGGTATTAGATTAAAAAAATTAAACAAGAAAACTTCTTGGTTTTGGCTGAGAACCAGGAGACTAGGAGAAACCCCTGATCCCAACAGAAAGACCCTCACCAACCCCTCTCTGCTTCTATCACCAGTACTGGGGCCTGCCTGCTTTGTGGGTCCTGAGAATCCCCTGCAGACTACTCTCCTCCAAGACTCCCTGCAGGCGGGTTTTGTGTCTGGGCTCCCACTACCTTACCATCATTGTGTCTCAGACATGACACACGGTTGTTTCCTCTAGAGTCACAGAGTTCAGGCACAAAAAGAAGTGATTTTTGGACATGTCTGGAAATGGAGAGTTGAATTTGGAGGGATGAATTATATACTGTGGTACCCTTAGCACATATTTATCTATCAACTTCATCCCCTTTCTTGGGGACTGGTAGATCTATTCCTAGCAGTAACCACTGTTTCTGATGGAAAATACAGATAGAGCACATATGAATAACAGGATTTTTAAGGGCTCTCCAGGCCTGATCAAGACTCCTGTAGCTGACCCTGGGACAGGACATCCAAGGACAGTTGAAAAAAAATTTATCATTCGTGACAAATATCAGATACCTCAGTGCCACGCTGCACAGTGGTTAAGACCTCAGCTACTAACCAAAAGGTTGGCAGTTTGAATCTGCTAGCTACTCCTTGTAAACACTATGGGGCAGTTCTACTCTGTCCTATAAGGTCCCTATAAGTTGGAATGGACTTAATAGCAACAGCAAGGGGTTTGTTTGTTTGTTTTAGATACCTCATCCAAATCATCCCACTTTGGAAATCTCTGAGACAGTCACAGGGTAAAGTAACAACCAGACTCACAGGAATCTCATCATTTTCCGGGCAAAGTTCATGATTCCTTGTGAGATTATTAGTTTTAACCTAGAAGATGAAGACTTGATTTTCATGTGGGTGAAAATCAGTGAAGAGGCAGATAAGATTTCAGTCTCTGATTCAGAAGCTGGAAGGAGGAAGACAGACCCACTCCCCGGGGATAGCGTTCCTTTTATTGAGATCCAAGGTTTCCAGAGCTGGTCACAGGTGTTTACAATCTAGAGAGAGAGCTGAGATCTGGTGTCACTTTCAAGCTCAGTCCCTTGAGAGCTGTATGACCTTGGCCAGTCATTGGGCCCTTCCCTGGTGTCTCCTTACTTCTAGAATGGGAGTTGTGAATAACTACCAACCTTACTTTAGGGAATACAATTAGATGATGCTTCTTCTGGTAGGATATACATAAAGTTGTTCTCAGTGAGGGTAAATCATTTATAACCATGAAGAACCTGGTTTGTTACCTGTTCCTACTCTTAGCACAGATGTTATATTATTCTCTATGAACCCCAACCTTCTTGGGTTCTGTCCTTTGGAGTGTTCATGAGGTGCCTCAACTCTCCCAGTATCTCTTAGATTCCTTGTTCTCAGCTAGAATCTAAGTGCTTAGAACTTCTCATGCAGTTTCCATGATTGACCAATTGTGTAAGTATAGATTCTCTACAATGTATATTAGTATGAGTGGATGTTGTTTTTTTGTGTGTGTATATGTGTGCATATATATGTGTTGGCAAAAAAGAGATATGAAGGATCAACACAGTAACCACAACAAAGGATGCAAACATACAAATGATCATGAAGATGGAACCCTATTAATGATCTGTGTGTGTGTGTCTGTGTGTGTGTGTCTGTGTGTGTGTGTGTGGAGGCCCTGAGGGTTGAAGAGAAGTTTAATGTCAATGACTTTATAATAATATATACACATATATAAAGTTATGTTGTATTATATTATCCTGTATTATATGACATTATACAACATATATAATATAAAATAATGAATGAGTTAACTGAAATTGTCTAGGATTTTTAGGATTCTTCACTTCCGCAACATGCCAGGGGTTGTTCTGAGAGTGTTCAAAAACAATGGGGGACTTCATTATCAGAGCACTAATGACCCCTACCGTGTGTATTTAGTAGGAATCAGGAGCAGAAGCTGTACTGTCTGCCGAATTTAGGAAAAAGGAGTGGAAGGGATGTGGGAGTCACTTCTGCAACACCCTAGAAAAGAAACTGGGGGGTTGGGAAGTTTCCAGGTGGAAGAGAGTATTCTAAGGAACAGCGTTAGCTGCCTGAACCTGGTTTGCTCCAGTAGTCAGAATGAAGATAAGTAACCTGAGTTAGCACATATGGTGGAGATAAAATTAAAGGGGCTTATTGTTTCAGTTCACAGAATATGTGGAAAGTTTCTCATGGACTGTCTAAGACATAAAACACAAGGAGTCCAAAAGACCTTGATGATTATTGTTAGTTGCCATTAAATTGGCTGAACTAATGGCGACTTTATGTATAATAGAATGAAATATTGCCCAGTTCTGAACCATATTCAACATCATTTGTATGTTTGAGTCCATTGTTGTGGTTACTGTGTCAATTCTTCACACCTTATTTTTGCTGGCCTTCTACTTAACCCTCATTTTTGCTGACTCTTAAAGTTACCAAATAGGATATCATTTTCTAGTTACTCCTAGGTTTTTCCTGATGAACATGGAGGGTATAAGCCATTAAAGCAGAGTTTCAGCTTCATGTAAGACAGAAAAAATGTCAAGAATGAAACACAACGCTATATATTGAATATTCTGTCTACAGAAACGTATATTACATTATGAAAGCAACACTGTAGAAAACACACAAATCTTTGCAAGATGCTAAAGTTTAGATTGAGGATTAAAAATTAATGAAAGATTATTGATAACAGAAATCTTAAAAATTCAAGAATTAAAAATTAAATTGAATCTCTCTTCTGACTTAATCCTTGTAAGATTAGAGAAGCTAAGAAGCTACAAAAAAGAAACTATAATGATTCTTCGATAAGACATTTGTCAAGGGCAGGAAATCTCAGGGTTAAGAGGAAATCTTGGCCTTCCTATGCACCTGCTCCTGAAATGGGCTCTGTGCTCTGTGCATCAAAAGTGCCCCCTACAGTGCATCCTCCTTCCTGCAGGGAGCTGTATGTCTGGGATGACAGTGACTTCCCATTACTGTGCATGTGGTACGGTAACAAGGCCATGTCTTCAGATTTCAGGTTGAAAATTTTAAGAGACAGCCCTGAAAGTGTTGTCCCTGGAAATTGTGAATTTTCCTTGAACTGATGGAGAGTAATACTGATTCTTTCCACTTTATACTCACTCTAGCCACCCACCCCAGCCCCTCCCTGGAGCCTGGCTTACTCACTGCCTGCCATAGTCACTGAAAGTGAATCCAGAGGCATTGCAAGAGAGGCTCAGAGAACACCTAGGGCTGACTCACATTTTCTCCTGACTCCACCAGATGAACTTCACACAGGATACATGCACACAGAGAACAAAGACTGAGAGCAGTCCCATTGGAGGAGTCACAGCAGACCTGGTGCAGGAGGGACATTACCTTTGATAGTGAAGAGGAAGGAATTCCAGATGAGTGCAGTCCCTATTGTGTGGACACTGAGGAAATACACAGACTGTGACAGATCTTCCAGCACTTGGAGAGACAGGGGAGCAGCTGCTTTTCATGAGCAGGGAAGGGGCCACATTTATGTCTGTCTTCCTGTGGACATATATGAGTTACTCATCAGGTTTTGTCCCTCTCTGCCTCTGGGTTTCAGGGAAGGCTTGTGGGAAGGGATTCCTGGGACTTGATGCTCGGGGTTACTCTGCCTGTTGCCCCTTCTTCTTATGATTTTTGGACACTATCTGGGTACCTTTATGATATGAACCCTTATCAACAGTTAAGTCCAGGAAGGACACAAAAAGGAAAATTGCTCACAGGAAACAAACATCTGACTCCAGTATATGCATCATTCAGGGCTGTGAACTACTGTTCTCTCCAAGAAAACAAAGTTGTGAGAATGGAAAGAAACACAGGTCTGTGCATTTTCAGGCTAAAACTACATGATTTTGAATGTTCTGAGCTCAGGTCATCACCTTGTCCCATAACAGCCCAGTGTTAGGTCACTCCGGGTGCTTCTCTGTGCACCACTCCCTAAGCATTGTAGGAAGTGGGTGAATATGTTCCATGTGTATGGGGAGATAATCTGAGTGACTTCTAATGTCAAAGTTGGATCTGTCTTTAATGTTGTTGCCTTTGTCCCTGCAGGGAAGAGAGGTCCCAAGGTTAGAGACACCACCTCATACCTAGGAATAGGTCACCTGGAATGACATCCATGATTGGTCATGGAAAAAGTTATACTTTTGAGCCCGTCATACATTTGATTCCAAAGACTGCAGGTTGTTAATAATAATAAACCATTTCAGACTTATTCAAGTGATGTTAATGTGCTTTAAGCTTAAAAATTGAACATACCCAAATCACCTGTCTTAGTTTTCTAGTCGTGCTATAACGGAAATAACATAAGTCAATTGCTTTAACAAAAAGGAATTTATTTTCTAACAGTATAGGTTGCTAGAAGTCCAAACTCAGGGCACCTACTCCAAGAGGAAGACTTTCTCTCTTTGTTGGCTCTCAGGGTAGTTCCTTGTCATCAATCTTCCCCTGGTCTTCGAGCTTCTCAACGCAGGGACACTGGGTCCACAGAACACACTCCACTCCTGGTTCTTCTTTCTTGATGGTGGTAAGATTCCTCTCTCTGCTCCCTTTTCTCTTTAATATCTCAAAAAAGATTGATTCAAGATACTATCTAATCCTGAAGATTGTGCTCTGCCTCATTAACATCATAAAGGTTAGGATTTTTTTAAAAAATACGATAGTTACCTCAGATTACAAAATGAAGAGCAACCATTCAATATTGAGTATCATGGCCTGGCCGAGTTGATGCATATTTTTGGGGGACATAATTCAATCAATAACATCATCTAAATAAGAAAACATGCTTATAATCGTCAAAGGAGAGGTTTTCATTAATATAATAAAGACTACAAATGAAGGAAATAAGAGTTAATGATTAAGGAATCCCTTAAAAATCTTGAAGGAGAGTTAGAATATTGTTCTACGTTTTTCTCCAGCTCTGTCCAGGACCCTCTATTGTGATCCTTGTCAGGTCAGTCAGTGATGGTAGCACAGCACCTTCTAGTTGTGTTAGATTCAGTCTGGTGGAGGCTGTAGTACTTGTGGTCCATCAGTCATTTTGTCTAATCTTTCCCTTGTGTCTTTGGTTTTCTTCACTCTCCCTTGCTCCAGAAGGGGTGAGACCAGTGGAGTATCTCAGATGGCCACTCATAAGCTTTTAAGACCCCAGACGCCTCTCACTAAAGTAGAATGTAGAACATTTTCTTTATAAATTATGTTATGCCAATTGAACTAGATGTTCCCTGAGACCATGGTCCCCACAGCCCTCATTCTAGTAATTAGGTCCCTCTGAGGGTTTGTATGTGTACATGGAGCTTCCATGGCCTAGTCTTCCCCATTATTGTGTATTGTCTTACACTTCACCAAAGTTACTATTTATCTATTCTTTATTTAGTGTTTTTCCATTCCCGCCCCTCCTCTCCCTCATGGCCATCAAAGATTGTTTCTTTTTGTGTGTAAACTTTTTTCCTGAGTTTTTATAGAAGTGGTCTTGCACAATATTTGTCCTTTTTTGATTGACTTATTTTTATTTCACTCAGCATCATGCCCTGCAGATTCATCCATGATGTGAGATGATTCACAGATTCTTCACTGGTCTTTATCTTTTTGTAGTACTCCGTGGTGCATATGTAACATGTTATGAGATGCTTCACAGATTCATCATTGTTCTTTATTGTTGCATAATAGTCCATTTTGTGTATTTACCATAGTTTGTTTATCCATTCATCTGTTGATAGGCATCTAGGTTGTTTCGATCTTTTTGCTTTTGTGAACAATGCTGCAACAAACATGGGTGTGCATGTCTATTCGTGTGACAGCTGTCATTTCTCTAGGATATATTTCTAGGAGTGGAATTGCTGGATCGTATGGTATTTTTATTTCTAGATTTCTAAGGAAGACCCATATATTTTTCCAAAATGTACGTTTTTCATTCCACCAGCAGTGTATAAGAGTTCCAATCTCTCCACAACCTCTCCAACATTAGTTGTTGTTTTCTTTTTTTTTATTGATACCAATATTATTAAAGTGAGATGATATTGAATTGTGCCTTTGATTTGTATTTCTCTAACGGCTAGTGATCAACAGCAGTTCTTCATATGTCTGTTAGCCACGTGAATGTCTTTTTTCGTGAAGTGACTGTTCAATTACCTTGCCTACTTTTAATTGGATTATTTGTCTTTTTGTTGTACAGGTGTTGGATTTTCCTGTAGGTTTTAGAGATTAGACTTTTATCGGATTTGTCATAGGCAATCTTTTTTTTCTTAGTCTGTGTATTCCCATTTTACTCTTTTGGTGAATTCTTTTGATGAGCTTAAGTGTTTAATTTTAGAAGATTCCAGTTATCTAGCTTATTTTTTGGAGTTTTTGTGTTGTTACTTATGGTTTGTATCCTGTTAGTGCCATGTATTAGGGCCTCTAGTGTTGATCCTATTTTTTCTTCTACTATCTTTATATTTTTTTGTTTTATATTTAAGTCTTGGAACAATTTTGAATTAACGTTTGTGTATGGTGTGTGGTATGGATCTGGTTTCTTTCTTTTTTTTTTTTTTTTTTTGCAGATGAGTATACAGTTTTGCCAGCACCATTTGTTGAAGAGTGTGTTTTCCACATTTGATGGAAGATGATGTGATCTTAGGTGAATGGATTTATATCTGAGTTCTCAATTCTGTTCTATTGGTTAATGTATCTGTCGTTGCACTAGTGCCAGTCTATTCTGACTACCAGAGCTGTATGGTAGGTTCTGAAGTCAGTAGTGTTAGTCCTCCTGCTTTATTCTTCTTCTTCAATAGTGCTTTACTGATCTGAGCCTTTTTCCTTTTCCATAGAAAATTAATGATTAGTTTATTCCTATCTTAAACAATGCTGTTGGTATTTAGATGAGGATTGCATTGTATTTGTAGATTTCTTTGGGTAGAATTGTCATTTTCACAATGTTGAACCTACCTATCCATGAGCATGGTATGTTTTTCTATTTATGTATATACCTTTTGGTTTATTGCAGTAACGTTTTGTAGTTTTCTTTCTATAGGTCTTTTACATCCCTGGTTAGAGTCATTCCTAAGTATTTTATTTTTTTATGGGCCATGATAAATGTTATTGTTTTCCTGATTTCTTTTTAATCATTCTCTTTATTGTTGTATAAGAATCCAACTAATTTTTGTATGTCTATCTTGTATCCTGCTACTCTGCTGAGTCATTCTATTAGTTCAAGCAGATTTCTTGTGGAGTCTTTAGGGTTTTCTATATATAGTGTTATAACATCTGCAGACAGGGACAGTTTAACTTCTTCATTACCCATTTGGATGCCCTTTATTTCTTTTTCTTGCCTTATTGTTCTAGCTAGAACTTTCAGCAGAACCCTAAATAGAAGTGGTGATGAAAGCCATGCATGTCTTTTTCCTGTTCTCAAGGGGAATGTTTTCAGCCTCTCTCCATTAAGAATGATGTTAGCTGTTGGGGTTTTTTTTTGTACATGCCATTTATTATGTTGACGAACTTCCCTTCTATACCTATGTTATTTAGTATTTTTATCAGGAATGGCTGTTGGACTTTATGGAATGTCTTTTATGCATCTATTTAGATGATTACTTGATTTTTTTTCTTTTCTTTATATGGTAGGTTAATTTGACTGATTTTCTAATATTGGGCTATCCTTGCATATCTGGTATGAATCCCAATAGGTTGTGGTGTATTATTCTTTTGCTATGATGCTGAATTCTATTGATGAGAATTTTGTTGAGAATTTTTGCATCTGTACTCATAAGAGATATTAGTCTATATTCTTCTTTTTTGTGGTGTATTTGCCTGGTTTTGGTATCAGTGTTATGCTGGCTTCATAGAATGAATTTGGAAGTAGTCTTTCCTTTTCTGTGTTCTGAAATAGTTTGTGTAGTGCTTGTGTAATCTGTTCTATGAATGTTTGGTAGAACTCTCCAGTGAAGTCATATGTGACATGGCTTTTTTTGTGGGTAGAGAGAATTTTTTATTACCTTTTCAATCTCTTCTCTTGTTATGAGTGTGCTTACATTTTCAACATCAGTTTGTGTTAGTTTTGGTAAGTAGTATGTTTCTAGAAATTTGTCCATTTCCTCTAAGTTTTCAAATTTGTTGGAGTATAGTATATAGTAGCACGCTGTTAGGATCCAATTTATTTAAGTTGCGTCTTTTGTAATGTTCCCCATTTCAATTTTCATTTGCATTATTTGGGTTCTCTCCTGTTTTTTGTTTGTCAGTTTGGCCAGTGGTTTGTTGATTTTGCTGATCATTTAAAAGAACCAACTTTTGGTTTTATTGATTCTATTGTTTTTCTATTCTCTGTTTCATTTATTTCTGCTCTAGTCTTTATTATTTCCTTTCTTTAGGTGGTTGTGGCTTCTTTGCTCTTCTCTTTCTACTTGTTAGAGTTGTGTGGCTAATTTTTTTATTCTGTCTGTTTCTTTTATTTATTTATTTATTTTTTGATGTGTGCATCTACTGCCATAAATGACCTGTGAGTACTGGTTTTGATGTGTCCCAAAGGTTTTGGTATGATGTATTTTCATTCTTTATCTTTGGTTTTAGTGAGTGTGATTATGGTATGTCTTGGTGATATTCTTTTGTGGTCTATCATATACAGAGTTTGTTAAGCTTCTTGGAAGGTCAGTATTTCATCTTACATGATATTAGGGAAATTTTCTGTCAGCAAATCTTCAGTGATCCTCCCTGTGTTTTCCATTATCTCCACCTGTTCTGAAACTCTGTTCACTTGCAAATTTCTGCTTTTGATTGTATCCAAGTCTTTCTCAGGGTTTCTTCATTTTTCTTATTTTCTCTGATTTTTTCCGAAAAGTGGTTTCCAACTATTTGTCTTCAATTTCACTAATCCTGTCTTCCATTGTTTCAAACCTGCTCCCCAGACCTTCTATGACACTTTCCATCTCTGAAGTCTTGTTGTTTATCTTTTAGATTTCTACTTGCTGCTGTTTTTGTGTAATTCCTAGTTGTGAACTTACTTTTTATTTTATTTAATTTTTAGATTGTTTTATCTGTCATTTCCACGATTATTTTTTCCCCATTTTTTTCTGCTTTTTCCTTCAACTCCTGGATAACTCTGAATATTAGAGGTTTGAATTCCCTATCAGGTAGTTCCAGTGACTTTTCTTCTACTGGATGTTATCTTGTTTTATTTTGCACATTTACTGGAACCTTCTTGTCTTTTTTTATGTTTTGATACTGTGTGGAGTGTTTGGGACATTCAGTAGTTATTTTCTTCATTTATTGAGTATATAGTTTATTTCAAACTGTTTTTTTTGTTTTATTTGGTTACGTATGAGAAAGCAGGCTGGGCTTTCTTTGTTGTTTGCTCATCTGTGGGCTTGATACTTCTAACCAACTTGTCCAATAGGCATTGCAAGTAGCTCAGTTATGCTGCAGCAGGGGGTCCAGTGGAAGGAGAGGGGCTCTGATGCTTCATTTGCTACTTGTACTGCAGCTGACACAGTGAAGTTGGGGTTCAGTGCATGGCAGGCTTAGGTATACCATGCTTGTGTTGCTCTGGGATGTAATACTCAGCACATGGTGTGGATAGGAGGGAGTGGGGAGAGTGTTATATGTGGAGCTAAGTAGGTGTGGGAAAGAAGAGAAAAAAGAGAGAGAAGCAGGAGCCAAAAAAAGTACTAAGGGAGCCAGCTGTTAGAGTGGTGCAGACCTGGAGAGACCATGTGACAATAACTTTCTGGGCAGGTATTGATGTTCAACCCTTCAAGAAGGGACACATACAATGCATGCAGCTATGTGTGCAGGAGAAAGGAAAGGAAGGAAGAGAAAGATAAGAAACTAGATTTAAAAAAAAATTAGAGAAAGGCACACATTGCTAGGTGATTGGGAAAAATGAATAGAAGGAAGGTAGAGAGAGACAAGACACCGAGAGGAAAAAAAGAATAGATTCCAAGTGTTTGGGAGGAAGACAGGTAGGGAGAGACAAGAAACTTGGAAAAAAGAAGAAAGAAACATAATGTCCCAAGTGACATCATCTTAGGGGTCCCCAGCTGAGCAGTGCTTCACAGGCAGTTCAGAAGGAGCAAAGATGCCACATGGTGCCAGGTGTTCGGGAGAAGTGTAAGGAAGGAAAGTAGACAGAGAGACAAGTAACCATGAAAAGCAAAAGAGAAAAGGGAAAGAAAAGAATGCCCCAAGGGAGCCCACTGGTGTGGCTGCAAGGCTGAGGAAGTGGCTTGTTAGTTGAGTGGTACTGCACAGCCTATGTAGAAGGAACAAAGATAGCACACGGCATCAAGTGATCAGGACAAAAGACGAGAAGGATGGTAGAGAGAGACAAGGAATCAAGAAAAAATCCCCAAGGGAGCCTACTGGCTTGGCAGTGCAGACTGAGGAAGTGGCTCCCTAGCCTCGTCACACTGCACAGCCTGTCTAGGAGGGATGGAGATGGCTCATAGTGCCAGATACTCAGGAGACAGGAAATGAAGGAAAGTAGAGACAGAAAAAAAACTGAAAAATGAAGAAAAACGAAAAAGGAAAAAAGAAAAAGAAAAAATAATTCCTCAGGGATCCCACCAGCATGACAGTTTAGACTGAGGAACTGGTTCCCCAGCTGAGCGGCACTTCACAGCCTGTCAAGTAGGAGCAGACATGGCACACAAAGCCAGGTGTTTGACAGAAATGAAGGGAAGGAGGTGAGAAAGAGTGAAGAAATGAAACTAATGCAAAAAAAAAAAAAGCAACAACAGCAACAAAAAATGACACTGAAGGAGCTGGCTGGTGTCAGCTAGGTGAATCTAAGCAGCGAGGAGCTGGTTCCTCTCAGGCTAGGTGACCTAGGCCTGCTGGGAAGCAGCAGAGGCCAAGCAGAGGGAAGAAGGGTGGAGGGCGTATCATTGGTTATCAGGTGTTCTGTCTCCTGCTGGGAGCTCCCTGAAGATGTCTTCTAGTACTCCCTGTCCACCGTTCTTGGTGGCTGAGGAGTCCAAGATAGTGAATCTCTGCTGTGTTAGTTGATAATGAACCTCATCTCTGTAGCTCTCCATGCTTTGTCTTCTCTGTCAGTTTCTTACTCCATTTGGTGCTTGGTTGAGTTCATCTCTTCGTTTGATGCTTAGTGTTCCAGGATTGACACTTTTCTCTGTTTTACTTCGTTTATTTGGGTCTTTGCTGTGGAGGGACAGTGTAGTGCTTCTGTCTGTAGCATCATGTTGCCTCTGCCTCCAAAAATGTATTAATGCATCTGAATAACCATTAGAATAACTATAGAACAGGCATCAAGAGTATGCACACTAGAGTCAGTGGAAGCATTGTCATTTAAGATCTCCCCTTGCAATCTAAATGACATTGCCTAATCTTTCTATGCCTCATTTTTCTCACCCAATAAATGCATAGAGTTAAGGCACTGAACACCAAGTACCATAAAAAAGTTCTTTGGCATAAAACCTACAAATTGGTTCTAACAGATAAACTCCAAGAAGTGAATAAATCATAGTTGTTATAATTATTAATCTTAACATTATTTTAATGATATAATTGTTATAACTCTTACAAATATTGTTTTAATGTTGTTATTTTACATTGTTACATTTGTTAGTGAAAAATAAAAATATACTGAGAGGATTTGGCTAATATTTATCGAGAAATTTCATATAGCTACTACAGCTATTAGTAACTTAATGGGATTTTTGATGCCATGTTGTCACTGAAGTTCCACCAACACACTAAGTGATTTTTCACTCTGATGACTAAACAATATTGGAAAGTTCTGAGGATTTTGCTCATCATTTACAGGGACCTAGAGCTATCCTCTGATTTTTCATTAATAGTTCAGATCCGTCATCTTGTCAGGGATTTTGCACTCTTCATCCCAGTTTGACATACTAGAGAGGGGACTTAAGTGTTCACAGGAGTTGTGGATTTCCTTATGTGCAGCCACTCCTCCTTCCATCCCAACCTGTGATTGGGCTTGTCCAAGTGACTTTCCTTGGTAGATGGATGTGAGCAGAAGGGGCCATGGATCCATCCCAAGTCAAATTCACATGTTCATCTTATACCTCATTCCAATTCTCCCTGTAAATTAAGAGACTCTTCATGATAATGATTAACCAAGGATAGATTTTGCTGAGGATATGTGTTGTCATTCTTCCTAGCCTCACACCCTCTCATTTGGAATTGTCTATGTGACTTACTTTGGCCAATGCATGTGGACAAATGTGGCTATGAATATGTTGTGACCCAGATTCAACATATCAATCCTGCAAATCTGAAACCTGAGAGAAGCACACTTGGAAGCCAGAGTGAAAAGCCTATAGCAGAGACACAGCACTGCCCTGCAGCCTGGAACTCATCCTGCCTCTTCCCAGCCACAAGCAGCAGATCTAGGCCCCTGCAGAGCAGAATGGCAGGAAAGAGCATGCTGGTGAAGGACTGAGAGCTGAAGTCACTTCCTTATGCAGCATCATTGCAGAAAGTACTGACCTACACAGAATGAAATTATAATTGTGTCAAGTAATAATGATTATTTTCTTCCTAGTCTTTCTGAGTCTGGAGGCTCCACTGAAACCTGCTCAACATCACAGCAACATCCATGCGTGCAGTGACAGATGAGTGGTAGTTGCTCATGAGGTGCATTGACCAGAAATTGAACCCGAGTCTCCTGTATGGAAGGCTAGAATTCCACCACTAAGCAAAAACTGGAACCTCTGATGATGAAAACTGCTGCTATTCAAAAGTTTTTAATTTCTAGTCCACTCATAGACACCTCAGAGGTAAGGTCTAATGATATACTTTGGAAAATCAGTGTTTGAAAAGCATATGGAGCACAGCTTTATTCTGACATACATGGGGTTTCCATGAGTTGAAATGTACAATTTACTTGACAAAAACTTGTAGATAGGCAGACAGACAGATAGACAGATAGTTAGATGGATAAGATAGATAGATAAGATAAATATATGGATAGATAGATGAATAGATGGGTGGATGGATGGATGGATGGATGGATGGACGGACGGATGGACGGATGGACAGAAAGACAGAAAGAACAGAATGAATGGTTAACCATTATCTACTTTGGAAGAGAATATTAAATTACCATTTTATGATGTGAAAAATGACACGAGGAAATGCAAAATTCTGCCTATTTGGGTAGATATAATACATTTAGCATAATATATATCTAATATTGGTATTCTCTGGCATTGGATGTCTGAAAAGTACACACTTCACAATTTCAGATGATTTGTGCAATGCTCCTGTAAATCATGGAGGGAGTGGTTACTCCTTCCATGTGCACAACAAATTAAAAAATTGATTTCTACAGGAAGTAAAGCCCCTTATACTTCTCAGGACATACACCAGGTGTCAGAATCTCAGACACATATTGAAAAATATAAGCAAACTTAGTCCTTTATACCATTCCTTATATAAGAAAAAAACAAAATATATTTCCTGACCTGAGGGAAAATATATATATATATATATTTAATGAAAGTATGGAAAAATACAACATTGATAGACGATGATGCAGCAGTGGTCTCTAGAGAGATTCCTGTACAGGAAGAGGAAAACACATTCTAACAAGAAACTTATCCCTTCTCCCTCCCTCTGCACCTGCTCTGGGTTTGCTGGGTTTTCTCCCATGAGCAGTGTGGTCATAAGCATCACCTGCAGTCCAGCTCTCTCTTGGTCTACCTGGAGGGAGGTTTGTGTCTGGGTTCCCACTGACTACTCCTCACTGTCTCTTGCACACAAATACATGGCCGTGTCCTTGGAAGTCAATGATTTCAGCTTTAAGTAAACTTGGCTTTTAAGGCGTTCCTGGTGATGCTGACTCTAGATGCCAGAGATACGTTATAATTTGCGTTTCCACCAGTCCACATTGTACCGACCCATTCCAATCTCTTTCCTGGAGCCTGGTGGACCCAGTGCACATGTAGCTGGTTAAAGAACATGCGGAGACAGCGCAGGTGAGAGACAGAGTCTGTGGGGACTTCATCAGTCCTATGTCTGACTCCTACAGCTGCACCTGCAACAGGACACCTGGGGATAAGAAGAACAAAGGTGAGTCATGTGGTCAGAAACAGCATCCCCAGACTTTCATGAGACACTCACATCTAAGAGATGACACCATAAAAAGAAAACTCTCGTGTGTTTCATGTTCTTTTGGATGACGTCCATGATTCCCAAAGGATGTTCTTCTGGCTGAGGAAGAGCCTGAATTTAAGTCAGTGCTTGCTGTGGTTCCACCTGGTTGTCTAAGTGGGAATTTGCATGTGGGAGGTGTCTTGTATGTAAAGGCAAAACAGAATAAGGGAGACTCCAGCCTTGTGATTTCCCTGGGAGGAGATGTTGACTGTGCCCACAGAAGAACGGAATCCTCTCCCAGGGGTTCTCTTCCACATTAGGACATATTCTTATAGGCAAGCCTGTTGTAGCCAAGGATCAAGGACAGCCTTTTGAATTAGCTCAGTGGGATGAATGGATGGATAGAGATAGATAGATAGATAGATAGATAGATAGATAGATAGATAGATAGATAGATAGATAGATAGACAGATAGCTAGATTAAGTAGGTATGGAATATTTAACCCAAATCCAGGATTTTCTAAACACATTCTGATCAAATTCACACCTCTGGTAGCTTATGTTTAAATGACTGGAGCTTCCAAAGTGTTGGGACAGCAGCTAAACGGAACAAAAACATTGAATTCTGGCAAAACTGAGTCAAATCCAATGTTTTTCATGAATTGGAACAACTTGCAAAGACTCACTAAGTTGGGTGAATATTTCTTCGCCTGAAACGGGTTTGCTAAGAAGTATATTCAAGGTTTACTATGGAAGAGGCTATGTTCACACCAACCTAAAGACTGTGTTTTGTTTTGCTTTGTTTTATTTTCTTTTTCTCATAGAGGAGACAATTTAACCTGGAAAGCAATCATTTGTAGTGTTGTTGAGATGGACAATAACATTCCAATTAAATTTCTTCAATAAAGCTAAGTGTCTACAAGAACTTTTTGGATTTGTAAACTCTCCATGAAGGAGAACGTTCAGGAACTTAAACCTTCAGATCCACAGAGAATGTTAGTGGAATTTTCTCAGCTGACCAATATGATGAGTTAGTAACTTGATCCTTGTTGAAAACTGAGGTACCTTAGAGGTGTCCATTACTTGTTTTCTGGGGTGGTCATAGTAGATACTGGATTGAGTGAGAGTAGTTTCCATTACTTCGAGGAGGATAATATGAAAGGATCTTAGCAATATATCTGCCTATGAATGGATTCCAGAATGAACAAGCTCACCATTGACAGGGAAACACACTACCTATGAAACAGGTTCTCTGGAAAATGCTCCTGAGAGCTGTTCTACTGAGACCCTGTGTCACTGGACCTTGGGGTTGTGTCTGAAATCCTGGGACAGTTTCTCTGTTTCTCTATTTGGAAAATGCTTCCAAGTCACAGGGATGGTGACAATCCTCAGTATGTGTGTTTGTCTACAGAAAAAAAATGACGATGAAGGAAACTGGAGGAGACACTTCTGCTGACTAATTATTTATCTTGCAACAGAGGATAATACTTCCTCCTTTATTGCCTGAAGTGAGAAAGTGAGGAATTAGATAAAAAAGAAAAAGGCAATAAAAATTCTTGGGGATGGCTGAGAGTTAAGAGAGTATTAGAAACCCCTGATCCCAACAAGAAGCTCCTCACAAACCCCTCTCTGCTTCTACTACCATCACTGAGTCCCCCTGCTCTGTGGGTCTTGAGAATCCCCTGCAGAACACTCTCCTCCAAAACTCCCTGCAGGGAAGCTTTGTGTCTTGGGCTCCCACGACCTTACCATCACTGTGTCTCAGACAAGACAGATGGTTGTTTCCTCTATAGTCACAGAGCTCAGTCAGAAAAAGAGGTGGTTTTTGAACATGTCTGGAAATGGAGAGTTGAATTTGGAGGGATGAATTATATGTTGTGGTATCACTAGCACATATGTATGTATATGCTTCACCCACTTTCTTGGGGGCTAGTGGATCCAGTCCCAGAAGTAACAATTCTTTCTGATGGAAAATACAAAGACAACACATATGAGGAACAGGGTTTTTAGGGCTCGCCAGCACTGGTCCAGACACCTGTAGCCCCCCGCCCCCGGACCAGGAAACCCAGGGACAGTTAAAAAAATACATACATATATATATATTCTTTAGTGACAAATATCAGATACCTCAGAGCTCTGGTGGTACAGTGATTAAGAGCTCAGCTACTAACCAAAATGTAGCTACTTCGAATCCAGCACCCTCTCCTTAGAAACTATATGGGGCAGTTCTACTCTGTCCTATGGGGTTGGTATGAGTCAGAGTTGACTCAACAACGTTTTTTTTTGTTTTTTTATCAAAATACTTCATCCAAATCATCTTATTTTGGAAAACTCTGAGACACTCACAGGATGAAGTAACAACCAGGTTCACAGGAATCTTATCATTTTCTGGGCAAAGTTCATCATTCCTTGTGAGATTATCAGTTTTAACCTGAAAGATGAAGACCTGATTTTCATATGGGTAAAAATCAGGGAAAGGCCAGATTAGGTCTCAGTCTCTGAATTAGAAGTTGGAAGGATGAAGCTAGACTCACTCCTTAGGGATAGCTTTCTTTTTACTGAGATTCCAGAGGCCTACAGCTGGAATCAGAGGAGCTTACAATCCAGAGAGAGAGAGAGATCTGAGACCTGGTGTCACTTCCAAGCTCAGTCCCTTGAGAGCTGCATGACCTTGGCCAAGTCATTTTGCTCTTCCCTTGTGGTTCCTTACTTAGAGAATGGGACTTGTGAATAATTACCAACCTTGCTTTATGGGAACACAAGTAGATGATGATTCTTCTGGTATGATACAGAGTTTGTTTTCAATGAAATTATATCATTATTCATAACCATGAAGAATGTACTTTTACACATTTTTTCATTATAAAAGAAATAAATTATTGTAAAAAATTTACAAGAATATTTATAGAATCTTTGCTCATAATAGCCACTAACTGGTACCATTTTCCAGGACAATCAACAGAAAAATGAATCAACATATTGATATCATCCCCAAAAAGCCAACGCACAAAAGAGCATGCTCTTTTTGATTTCATTTAAAAGAAGTTAAAAAACAGGGTGAGTGTTTAAAAAAAAAAAAAAAAAAAAAACTACCACAAGTGAGTGTCTTTGAAAAACAGGAATTTATTGTTCAGTTTTAGAGGTTAGAAGTTCAAATCAGGGCATTGGCTCTCGGGGAGGTCATTTCCTGCAGGAAGCCCATGTCGTTCTTTAGTGTTTCTTGACATACCTTGGTTCCTGGACTTTTACTTCTGTGTGTATTTTGTTTGTCTGCTTCAATTTTCATAACTTAGAAGTGATTTGGTTTAGGATCCACCCCCCTCTGGTAAGACTGCATTAACATAATAAGTGAAAACCCGAATTCTAAACAATATCATATCTATAGTTACAGGGGCAGAATGTCAATATATATTTTTTGAAGACACGATTCAATCAATAACACATGAAAACTAATCTATCATGATAGAAATCAAAACAGTGTTTGTTTACATGGGATTTGCTTGGAAGCAGAGAGGAGGAAACTTTCTTGGGTGATAGAACTCTTCCACATCCTATCTTAGGTATTGTAGACATGAGATTACACATTTGTCAAAACTCATTTAACTGTACAGAGGCTTGGTGGTTCAGTGGTTAAAAGTTACAGCTGCTAATTCAAAAGGTTGACAATTCCAATCCACCAGCTGCTCCTTGGAAACCCTATGGGGCAGTTCTACTCTGTCCTGTAGGGTCGCTATGAGTCAGAATTGACTCACTGGCAATTTGTTTTGGAATCAAACTGCACACTAAAGACCTATGCATTTCAGCTTATACGTGAATTTACCTCATAAACATAAACAAAACTAAAAATAACTTTTCCAAAAGAAAATATAAAGAAAATCAGTGAAATATACAACTAAGTCACATACTTTATGGAAAAGAAAAACCAAAATATTCGCACGTTTATGTTATGAATAAAGTAATAAAATATATTATAGTTACCAGAATTTATTTTCTACAAATCATAAAGAAAATGGTGACATAAAACAGTAAAAAAAAAAAAATGTATTTCACAGACAGGGGAAACATGGTCAGTAAATACGTGGAAATAGTATATTCCTTAGTTATGACAATATACAAATTGGAGAAGGCGGGGCCAAGACTGCATAGTAGTCAGACGCTTCCTGTGGTCCCTCTTACAACAAAGACCCAAAAAACAAGTGAATCAATTATATATGACAGTCTAGGAGCCCTAAACATCAAATGCGAAGTTGAGGAATAGGAATAAGTGGTAGGGGGAGAGGGAGACTATTTGGAAGCAGTGAGGAGTTGTCAGACCTGACCCAGTGGGAGCTGGCACCCTTCAGGCCAGCTCGACTGGCATGCACGTGAGACAAGCAGTAGTGGTCAGGAGGCTTTTTCCACTTCGAGAGAGACGGAGCGTCAGACAGTCTTCTAGGGCCTCCAGCACCAGTGAAAAGCAGCACTTAATTGGCAGCAGATAAGCACATGCGTCTGACCTACTTCATGTATCAAAAAACTCCCTCTTTGGGAAAAACCTCTCTCCCATTTCCCTGCCCCTTCCTACTCTGCATCACATCCCAGGCTTCCCTCAGAGATTACAAAAATCGCCCGGGCCAGAAGTAGGACTCACCACCTGCTTTGAGACATTCTGGTCTTCGAGAGGGAACAACATAACAAACAGGGAAAAAATAAGATGCCGGCCCCATATAAATAAAACAACACTGAAAAAGAACAAAGTGTGAGGACTCACACTACCAGATTTTAAAAACTATTATACTGCAACAATAGTCCAAACAGCCTGATACTGACACAATAATACGTACATAGACCAAAGGAATAGAATTGAGAATCAAGGCATAAATTCATCCACCTATGAGCAGCTGATATCTGATAAAGGTCCAAAGTCCACTAATTGAGGAAAAGACAGTCTCTTTAACAAGTTATTCTGTCATAAATTGATATCCATTTGCAAAAAACTGACACAAGACTGGTATCTCACACCATGCGCAAAAACCAACTTAAAATGGATCAAAAACCTAAATATAAAATCAAAAACGATAAAGATCATAGAAGAAAAAAAATAGGGACCATGCTAAGAGCCCTAATACATGGCATAAACAAAATACACAACATGAATAACAATGCACAAACAGCAGAAGAGAAACCAGATAACTGGGAGCTCCTAAAAATCAAACACTTAAGCTCATCAAAAGAATTCACCAAAAGAGTAAAGACAACCTACAGACTAGAAAATAAAAATTTGGCTACAAAAAATCCAATCAGTGTCTCATCTCTAAAATCTACAAGATACTGCAAAACCTCAACAACAAAAAGACAAATATCCAAATTAAAAAATGGACAAAGGATAGGAACAGGCACTTTAACAAAGAAGACATTCAGGCAGCTAACAGACACATTAGGAAATGCTCAGGATAATTAGCCACTAGAGAAATGCAAATCAAAACTACAGTGAGATATCATCTAATACAAACAAGGCTAGCATTAATCCAAAAAACACAAAATAATCAATGTTGCACAAGCTGTGGAGAGACTGGAACACTTATACACTGTTGGTGGGAATGTAAAATGATACAAACACTTTGGAAATCATTTTGATGCTCCCTTAAAAAGCTAGAAATTGAAGTACCATAAGATCCAGCCCTCCTTGGAATATATCCTAGAGAAATAAGAGCAGTTATACAAATAGATATATGCACACCCATGTTCATCGTAGCACTGTTCAGAAGAGCAAAAAGATGGAAACAACCTAGGTGCCCATCAATGGACAAATGGATAAACACATTATGGTATAGTCACAAAATGGAATACTATGCAGTGATAAAGAACAATGATGAATCCGTGAAACATCTTATAACATGGAGGAATCTGGAAGGCATTATGCTGAGTGAATTGAATTGGTCAAAAAAAGACAAATATCGTATAAGACCACTATTACAAGAACTCAGGAAAAAGGTTTAAACACAGAAGATAACATAGTTTGATAGTTATGAGGCTGGGGAAGGAGATAGGTATTCACTAGCTAGATAATAGACAAGAATCTTAGGTGAAGGGAAGGACAACACACAATACAGGGAAAGTCAGCACAACTGGACTAAACCAAAAGCTATATTTCCTGAATACAACCACACACTTTGACGGACAGAGTAGCAGGGGCAGGGGCTGGGGACCATTGTTTCAGGGGACAAGTAGGTCAGTTAGTATAACAAAGTTTATTAAGAAAATGTTCTGCATCCCTCTTTGGTAAGTGGCGTCTGGGGTCTTAAAAGCTAGAGAGCGGCCATCTACTATGCATCTATTGGTCCTAACCTACCTGGAGCAAAGGAGAATGAAGACTATTAAAGACACAAGGAAACTATTAGCCCAAGAGACAGAAAGGGCCACATAAACCAGAAACTCCATCAGCCTGAAACCAGAAGAACTAGATGGTGTAGGGTTACCACCAATGACAGCCCTGACAAGGAACAAATTAGAGAGTCCCTGACAGAGCAGTATAAAAGTGGAAAGCAGAACTCAAATTCTAATAAAAAGACCAGACTTAATAGTCTGACTGAGACTGGAGGGGCTCCAGAAAACGTGGCCCCAAGGCTCTTTGTTAGCCCCAAATTAAAACGATTCCTGAGGCAAACTCTTCAGACAAACATTAGACTGGAGTACAGGATATAAAAGATACTCATGAAGAGTGTGCTTCTTAGATCAAGTAGATAGATGAGACTAAACGGGCAGCTCCTATCCGGAGGTGAGATGAGAAGGCAGAGAGGGTCAGGAGCTGGTTGAACGGACACGGGAATTCCAGGGTGGAATGAAGGAGTATGCTTTCACCGTAGAGGGAGAGAGATTAAGGTGGTATAACCATGTGTGTATAAATTTTTGTATGAGAGACTAACTTGAATTTAAAATTTCATTTAAAGCACAATAAAAATATAGGTATACAAATTGTCACATTGGAGTTATATTTTAACCTGTTGGAGTATACGACTAATCTTTTTCTGAAAATATAACTGGGAAATGCTTTACAGGAAATAAGTAAATTTAAGAGCATTAATTCAAAGCTTGAATATTTTTCAAATGTTCAGCTAGTACACCTGACATTTCTAACTTTTCCCTGGTTCCCTTTTTTGTGACATAGTGCTTAAAAGGTTGCAGGCTAACCAAACGGTAGGCAGTTCCAAGCTGTTCCTTGGAAACCCTATGGGGCAGTTCTACTTTGTCTTATAGGGTTACTATGAGTTGGAATCAACTTGATGGCAATGCCTTTGGTTTTACTGTTTTGGTTTTCCACTTTTTGTGTATCATTGACCAAATTAAAGAGATGCCTTAGATACCTTTTAAGTTGTTGTTGTTAGGTGCCATTGAGTCAGTTCCAAATTATACCAATTCTATGTACAACAGAAGGACATAGTACCAGGTCCTACACCATCCTCACAACTGTTGCTATGTTTGAGTCCATTGTTGCAGCCACTGTGTCAATCCATCTCACTGAGGGTCTCCCTCTTTTTCACTGATCCTCTACTTTACCAAACATGACGTCCTTTTCTAGGAACTGGTCCCTCCTGATAACATGTCCAAATTATGTACCATGAAGCTTCACCATCTTCCTTTCTTAGGAGCATTCTGACTGTACTACTTTCAAAACAGATTTGTTTGTTCATCTGGAAGTACAAGATATGTTCAATATCTTTGGCCAACACGATAATTTAAAGGTATCAATTCTTCCTTGTTATTCCTTATTTGTTACCCAGTTTTGCATAAATATGATGTGTTTGAAAATACCATGGCATGTGGAAAGCACACCTTAGTTCTCAAAGTGACATTTTATCAGTTATATGGAGACATTCGTATCTCTTATCCCATAAAGTAATTGAAAATGATGTAATGTTCTTAAACCTCTAAGAAGAAATATTGGCAAATAGAAAGTGGCCAATACATATTAAGTATCAATAGAAACATTATTTTAAAATTATTGCCTCTGGTGCTTTGGAGACTTGAAATCAAGAGGAGCGCTAAGTTTTCTGTTGGGTACAAAAGAAGGATGAGGATAAAGAAAAGCCTTGTGTAGGTGGGGCCAAGAAGGCAGAGTAGTCAGACGTTTCCAGTGTTCCCTCTTACAACAAAGACCCGAAAAAAACAAGTGAATAGATTATATACGACAATCTAGGAACCCTGAACATCAAAGGCAAAGTTGAGGAACTGGACTGAGTGGCGGGGGGAGGAAGAGACAGTTTGGAAGCAGGGAGGAGTTTCCAGACCTGACATGGCAAGAGCCTGAGCCCTTCAGCCCAGATCAGCTCCGGGGTGAGTGGTGAGGCAGGCAAGCAGCTGCACTTGCGAGACATTTTCCACACCAGGAAAGAGTTTACTTGGTCATCCAGAACCAGTGAGAAGCAACCCTTGATAGGCGAAAGATATGTACTTGTATCCAGCCTACTGCATGGAGCAAAAACACCTCCCTTAGAGAAAACTCTTTTTCCCATTTACCTCCCTGGTCCCTACTCTGCAGTAGGTTCTGGACGAGCTTCAGCCATTGCTGAATCCCCTGGGCCAGAAGTAGGACCCGTCACGTGCCCTGAGCCATTCTCCTGGCCTTGGAGAGTGAACAAATTAACAAACAGGGGAAAAATAATCTGTTGGCTCCCCAAAGCCAGGAACTCAGGGTAGGCACAGCTCCTTTGCCCATGCACAGGCATAAGGGATCCATGGAAACTGAGTGTTTTTCCCCCCTGTATATACTTGTGTGGGCCCATTTCAACAGCATCGACCGTCATCACCACAGTACCACAGGGTATATACCTGAAGTCTAACCTCAACAGTTTCAGCTGTGAAGTGGCAGGTTCGTGACATTTCACACTGCTCTGTCTATTAATCAGGGCCTTCACCTACCCAGATCAGGGGACTGAGGACTGATGCTCCACTCACGCCACCTTGCCAGCTGTGACAGGTGCAAAGAATAAGAGATGACCCCAGTCCTTAAAGCCAAGAACATTAGGTGCTCAGAGTCTGGCTGCAAAACCCACCCATCTATGTCCAACTAGACAAGAAAAAGAAATAAAGGCATCCAAATTGGTAGGGAAGAAATAAAATTAACTCTATTTGCAGATGATATGATCTTATACACAGAAAACCCCAAAGAATCCACAGAAAACTGCTGGAACTGATAGAAGACTTCAGCAAAGTATCAGAATACAAGATGAACATACAAAAATCAGTTGGATTCCTCTACAGCAGCAGAGAGAACCTCCAAGAAGAAATCATCAAATCAATATTGTTTACAAAAGTCCCCAAGAAGATAAAATACTTAGGAATAAATCTAACCAGAGATGTAAAAGATCTATACAAAGAAAACTACAAGACACTACTGCAAGAAACCAAAAAAGACCTGAATAACTGGAAAAACTTATATGGCTCATGGATAGGAAGACTCAACAATGTGAAAACGTCAGTTCTACACAATACAATCTACAGATACAATGCAATCCGATCCAAATTCCAAAGACATTTTTTTAATGAGATGGAGAAAAAAATCTCCAACTTCATATGGAAAGGTAAGAGGCTCCAGATAAGTAAAGCGTTACTCAAGAAGAAGAACAAAGCAGGAGGCCTTACACTACCTGATTTAAAATCTATTATACCACCATGGTAGTCAAAACAGCCTGGTACTGGTACAACAACAGATACATAGAACAATGGAACAAATTGAGAATTCAGACATAAATTCATCCACTTATGAACAGCTGATATTTGACAAAGACCCAAAGTCTGTTAGTTGGGGAGAAGAAAGTTTGTTTAACAAATGGTGCTGGCATAACGTGATATTAATCTGCCCAAAACTGAAACAAGACCCATACCCCACACCATGCACAAAAACTAACTCAAAATGGATCAAAGACCTAAATATAAAATCGAAAACGATACAGATCATGGAAAAAAACGTAGGGACAATGCTAAAAGCCATAATACATAGCATAAACAGATTACGAACCATAAGGAACAATGCACAACAACCAGAAGAGAGACTAGATAACTGAGAACTCTGAAAAATCGAACACTTATTCTCATCAAAAGACTTGAGTAGGCGTTCCAGCAAAATGGCACTCTAGGCAGAAGCACCACGCCATCCCTCCACAGCAAAGATCCGAAAAACTAAGCTGAACAGAGCATACAACAATCCTGAAACCCTAAAACATCAAATGAAGACATAAAGAACCCAGCCAAGCACCAAATGGAGTGAGAAAACTGACAGAGAACGCAGAGCGAGGAGAGATTCATGCAGAGGTCCCGTACCAGCTAACGCAGCACAGATCCACTATCTTGGACTCCTATCGGAGACCAGCAAACCAGGGGTATGAGAAAGCAGCCTCACGGAGCTTCCAGCGGGAGACAAAACAACCGGTAATTGGTGATATACGCTTTCCCACCCCTCACCCTTCTTCATCCCAACTCGACCTCTTTTGCATCCCTCAGCCACAGTCTCTTGACCAGAAAACAGTGGCTGCTTGGATTCCACACACCCGAAAGGGTGGCTGTCTGGGTGCCATTTGCTGGCTGCTGGTATTGCTTTTTTCCACTTCTTTTTATTTCTTCCTTGCCTCTCCCCACCTCTCCTTCCTTTAGCTCAAGTACCTCGTTCCGTGCACCATCTTTGCTTCTTCCTGAGGGGCTGCAGAGATCTGGTAATTTGTGATATATGCTTTCCCACTCTCTACCCTTCTTCACCCACACTTTGCCCCCTCTGCTTCCCACGGACACAGTCTCTTGTCCAGAAACACCAGCCCACACTAGCTGGCTCTCTGAGTGCCATTTGTTGGCTGCTAGTGTTTTTTCTTCTCCTTCTTTTGACTTCTTACTTGCCTCTCGCCACCTCCCCCTCCCTTCGCTCAAGTACCTGGCTCCGTGCGCCATCTTTGGTTCTTCCCGATGGGCTGCGGAGCTCCGTTCGAGTGCGGAGCTGCTTCCCACTCTGGGCTGCCGCGCTGGTGGGACCTGGGAGCTTTTGTTCGTTTGTTTGTTTTGAATTATTTGTTTGTTTTCTTTTCCTTTTCTTGAGTTGGGGGCCCTTTCTGGCCAGGCTGAGCTGCATGGCAGGGAGACTCCCCTTCTGCTTCCACAGATGTGCAGAGGGATCCCTGAGGCATTTCTTTTTACGTTGTTTTTTTTTTTTTTCTGTTTCATTGGGGACCTTTTTTTTTATTTTTTTATTTGTTTTGTTTTTTTTCCCTCTTTTTGTCTTTCTTCATTGCTCAGTTTCTCATCTCTCTATATCTTACTTCTCTTTCTGTTCCCTGAATACCTAGCATTCTATACCTCTACACCTTCTAGCCAGGCTGTACTGCAACACCTGAGAGCGACTTCCCCAGACCTCATAGCTGCACCGGTGGGATCCCTGGGA
>NW_004443989.1:16735718-16745807 GCF_000243295.1 Trichechus manatus latirostris
CTGTTTCATGAGAAACTATTTGTTCTGTAAGCCTTCATCTGACGTACAATAAAAATAAATAAATAAATAAAATGGCTTGAGTAAAAAGACAGTCTACAGACTGGGAAAAAAATTTTGGCTACGATAAATACGATCAGTGTCTAATCTCTAAAATCTACAAGATACTGCAAAATCTCCACCAGAAAAAGACAAATAACCCAAATAAAAACGAGCAAATGATATGAACAGGCACTTAGTCAAAGAAGATGTTCAGTTCGCTAACAGACACATGAAGAAATGCTCACGATCATTAGCCAGTAGAGAAATGCAGATCAAAAGTACAGTGAGATATTGTCTCACTTCGACAAGGTTACCATTAATAAAAAAAATAGAAAATAATAAAGCTGGAGAGGTTGTGGAGAGACTGGAACACTTATACACTCTTGGTGGGAATGTAAAATGGTACAAGCACTTTGGAAATCAATTTGGCACTTCCTTAAAAAGCTTGAAATAGAAGTACCATACGATCCAGCAATCTCGCTCCTTGCAATATATGCCAGAGAAATAAGAGGAGTCACACGAACAGATATATGCACACCCATGTTCAGTGTAGCACTGTTCACAGTAGTAAAAAGATGGAAACAACCTAGGTGCCCAACAACAGATGAATGGATAAACAAATTAAAGTATATCGACACAATGGAATACTAAGCAATGATAAAGAGCAAGGATGAATCTGTGAAACATAACATGCAGGAATGTGGAGGTCATTATGCTGAGTGAATTTAATCAGTCACAGGACAAATATTTTATAAGACCACTGTTACAAGAACTCAAGAAAAGGTTTAAATACAGGAAGAAAAAAACATTCTTTGATGTTTATGATCTTGGAGAGGGAGGGAAAATGTTATTCACTAAGTAGATAGTAGACAAGAATTAGGTGAATTGAAGGACAACACACATTATAGCAGAAGTCAGCACAACTGGACTACACAAAAGCTAAGAAGTTTCCTGAGTACAAGAAAATGCTTCGAAGGACAGAGTAGCAGGGGCAGGGGTCTGGGGATCATGCTTTCAGGGGACATCTAGGTCAATTGGCATAACAAAGTTTATTAAGAAAATGTTCTTCATCCTAGCTTGGTAAGTGGCTTCTGGGGTCCTAAAAGCTTGCAAGCGGCCATCTTAGATGCAACCATTGGTCACAACCACCTGGTGTAAAGGAAAATGAAGAACACCAAAGACACAAGGAAAGCATTAGCCAAAGAGACAGAGAGTGCCACATAAACCAGAGTCTTCATCAGCCTGAGACCAGAAGAACTAGATGCTGCCCAGCTACCAACAATGACTGCCCTGACAGGGAACATAGCAGAGTCCCTGATGGAGCAGGAGAAAGGTGGGATGGAGAACTCAAATTCTAGTAAAAAGACCAGAATTAATGGTGTGTCTTAGACTGGAGGAACCCCGGAAAGCATGGCCCCTGGATTCTCTATCAGCCCAGAACTAAAACAATTTCCGAGGTAAACTCTTCAGACAAAGACTGGAGTGGACTGTGGGACATAAAATGATACTCGTGAAGAGTGTACTTCTTAGCTCAATTAGCTGTATGAGACTAAAAGGGCAGCTTCTGTCCAGGGGTAGGATGAGAAGGCAGAGAGGGTTGGGAGCTGGTTGAAAGGACATGGAAATCAGGGGTGGAAAGGAGTGTGCTTTCACAGTATAGGGAGAGAAATAAGGGTCACATAACAATGTATGTATAAATTTTCATGTAAGAGACTAAGTTGAAGTGTAAACTTTCAGTTAAACTACAACAATAAACAAAGAAAAGCCTTGTGTTACTGAAGAGATCACACATTCTAAGACGAGAGAATCGTGTTCATATGGAAACGCACCTGGAAACCACTTCTGCTTGTCCTAAATCCTTCCCAGAGATGTCAAAATGGAGGAACACTGACCAGCATCTCAGATGATCTAATCAAGAACTAAAACGGAAATCAAGCTCATGACTGAAGAAACGTGTCCAATGAAAATTTCTTCACATTTTCTTCTGTATAGTGATTGTTTAAAAATTATATGATTTATTTTTATCATTATTACAAGATTTTAAAGAAACAAAATAAATAAAATAAAATATCACAACCCATAAGGCTTAGAAGCTCCAGGTCTTGAAGAAATGAACTTAGTATTTCTCCTGCTCAGATGAAAGAAAAACCACAGCTCCTGACAGGAAACACCTCCCCACTCCTAGATCTTCTCCTGGAGTTTGTACATAGGCTTGATGGGTGTTGAGTTCCCCCTGTAGTCCATTACATTCACTGCAGAGAGTCTTTGTGTCTGGGCTCACACTGTCTTCCTCTCACTGTGCCTGTTGCTCAATAATACAAGCTTATGTCTTCATCTTTCAAACAGCACATTTGCAGATGGGCAATGCTTTTGGAATCATTTCTTGAGATGGTGAATCTGCCTTTCACAGAATTTGAATATTATGTTGTGTGACCTTTAGCTTTGTTTCTAATCAAACCTCCCAATCCAGTATCTTTCCTGCAGTCTGGCAGATTTAGTGTACATAGTAGTCACTAAAGATGAATCCAAAGCCCTCACAGGGGAGTCTCAGAGACCTCCCAGGATTTCTCACATCTCCCCCAGACTCCACCAGCTGCACTTCACACTGGACCCCTGCAAACATAAAGACACTGTGCTTAGATCACATATGCATACAAATACACAGGTACAAACACCTAAACACACAACAGGGTCTCAAACTTATCCAAAATATTACCATGTAAAATGGCCATAGTGAAAGCCCAGCCCAAACTTCAGGATATGTCCTCTGCGTTAGCTCTTGGGCACAAATGGAAACAGAAAAGACCCCAGGGACTGTGGGTACTTTCCCAGAGCTAAAGTGACAGGGGCTGTGAGGGGTTTATCAGCAGAGTACTGCATTTGCATGTCCTCCTTCTTTTAGGAACAGAGGAGTGGAGTCCCTGGGAAGGAGTCCACCCTGTGCTCAGAGATAGACAAGCACCCTTACATGAGAAAGGAGTTTTTATAAGGGTTATTTATCTGCATGTTATAGAGACATTGCTGTGGTTGTTGTTAGATACTATCACTTTTTTAAAGATTGTAATTTACAAACACTATTTTACATACAAATTAACCTTTGTTGTATGGGAGCTCAGAAAATATTTTCTCTGCTCCTTCATTATCACGAATCTGCACAACATAGTTACTTCTCATATTCAGTAGTAGTGGAAGGTTCTGGTTATCAGTTCTTATGTGTGATCATTATTGATTTTTGTCTTCCAAGAAACTTTCCTATTTCATCTAAGTTGTTAAATTATTGGTATGAAGTTGTTTATAAAATATTTATGTTCTATCCTTTTAATATTCAATCACTATAATGTTTCCTCTATACTTTCTGACATTGGAGTATCTTGTCCTCTCTTTTTTTGTGCTGATCAAGCAAATTGGATCTTAATCAATTTAACTAATTTTCTAAAAGGATCAGTTTTTGTTTAATTGGTTTATTTATTATGTTCTTTCTGTTTCATTTATGTAAGTTCTTATATTTGTATCTTGTTCTTTCCTGCTAACTTTTCATATAATATGTTCTTCTTTTTCTAGTATTTTTAGATACAACATAAGATAATTAATGTAATACTTTTTTTTTCTATGTAGTATAGGTGCATAGTGCTATGAATCCCCTGCTAAGTACTGCTATAGCTGAAACCCATATATTTTGGTATGCTGTGTTTTCATTTTCCTTCAGTCCAAAATAGTCATCCAGGATAGATATTATACAAATATGAGTGATAACTATCTGTGAAACAAATATTATATGTGTATATAATGTATGCATGTTTACATACAAATTTGTGTATGAATACAATGTATAAATGAATAACTATCACAATATCTATAGAGTTTTGTAATAAATAATCCGGAGTGTTTTCTTGGAAGAAATTTTATGCTTTGGAAGGAAAAGAAATTCTAGATACTGAAAGGAAGCCACTTGTTCCCCAGTGTTCCCCACTGTACTTGCCCTATAGACTGAGCCTCTCTTCTCTGTGTGCACCAAGCACCCCCTCTAGACCAACCTCATTATTGCAGGGAGGTTTGTTTCTGGTCTCTCTGTGTCTGTAGCACAATTACAAGGCTGTGTCCTCAACAGTCATGGAGCTCAGCTTCAAGGAAAACTGGTTTGTGGATGTGCTTCTTGAGCTAAGGTGTTGACTCCAGAGATGAGGCATAATCTTTTCTGCCATCAAAGCATACGGATCACAGCTACTTCAACCCATTCTCTGGGTGTTGGTAGATGCAGTTGTAGCAATAATCACTGATGGAGTCAGCAGAGACAGCAGAGGTATCTTAGCTGCAGAGGTTGACAAACTGAAGATCAGCAGGTTAGACAGCAGAAGGCAGGCTCACAGGCTGTAGAGGCTGATGAATCCAAGATCTGCAGGTAAGACAACAGGCTACTGGCTCAAGTCTCGAGAACTGTAGGTCAGATGATAAACTGAATGCAAGATTCAGACGAGAGCAAAAGCCAGTGAGGTCTGCCAGAAAGTCCATACATATTGGATAAAGGCTGCACCCCCAAAGATACTCCCTTTCAACTGTTCGGCTGCTCATAGCAGATCTCATCATGGAGGTGATTACTTCATTACATTACTGTCAAACTACAACATAAGTGTCAAACCACTAAGAATCATGACCCAGCCAGTTTGACATACAACCTTAACCATGACAACAGGTGAGGAGAGGGTCTGTGGGGCTTCACCACTCCTTCATCTGACTCCTTCACCTACACCTATGGACAAGACAACTAGGGACAGAGAAAATCATCGATGATGACAAATAATAGATACTTCATCCATATAAGCTCATTTTTTGAATCTCTTCACACTAACAGGAGAAGTAACCACCAATCCAAAGAACATCCACAGAAAACTCACTGTTTCTGGACAAGGTCTGTGGTTCCTGGAGAATCCAGCCCACAGTATGGAGTTTCTTACCAGGTTTTGAGATTCAACCTAGAAGTTGAAGAGGTGATTTTCATGTCACAGACCAGAGGTACAGAGCTGGGAAGGGCCAGGGCAGTCCCCTGTTTTGTTTCAGAAATTAGAAGGAGAAGTTTGACCCCCATCCCCAGGGATAACCCTCTCTTTATTAAGAATCCTTGTGCTGAAGACTAGGTAAACCCTGATTTCATGAGAAACCCTCAATGATAGAGAAAAAGTTGATCTCTCCTTTTCTTTCATCTCTCAGTATATTCTCTGAAGAGCTCACCCTCTTCCTTCATCCTAACATGTCACTCAGCACCTCTTGGTAGGATTTTGGGGCAGCACATGTTGTATTGTAGTTGGTGACCCAAATACCACAGATTAGTGGTCACCTCAAAGGTCAGTCTTTGAGAATCACATAAACTTGGGTATGTCTCTCACACTCCCAGGTGTTTTTTTAAACTTTGCAATGGCCATGAGAATATCCAGCATGCTGGATGATAGGGGAACACAAGTGAATGCTCACTCTCCCAGAAGTATTTATATAGGTTTTTATTCAGTGAGGGAAATAATCACTGACAATGGTCATACATTCCCATCACTATCATACTAAAATACCAGAAAACGTGTGGAATTAAAATACAGAAATGTATTTTCTCGAAGTTCTGAAAGCTTTAGATCAGGGATTCAAAGTGCTCTCTTTGTCCCATCTGCCCTAAAAGAAACTTCCTTTTCTTTTCCAGTTTCTGCTACCCGCAAGCATTTATTGATTTTCCTTGGCTTTTAAAGCATCTTCGCATATTGTCTCCTCCTGTGTGATTTTTTTCTTTGTCTCTGTTTTCTCCTGTTATAAAACATCACTCAGAAAGGATTAGGGTATACCCTACACAATTATGACCTCATTAACCTAACTGATAACGTATTCAAAGACAGATCCTATATCCAAATAAGGTAACAGTAACAAGCACAGAAGATTTCAGCATATCGTTTGGGGTAACAAAATTCAATTTATAACAATATCCATATAAAATCTGATTTTATTGTATGATTCGTAATCTCAATGAAGATCTGAACAGAATGTCCATATTGCCGAACTCTCATGAGTGCTGGTTTGAAGGGGAGGTCACAGGCCCCACAGCTCCCTCACCACATCTTTCACCCTCAGGATACCCTTGTGCTCACCTAGAACTGTTTTCTTGAATCACATCCAATTTTCTATTTTTTGTAACTCGCAGAATTCAGTAGGTTCTGCACAATTATAAGAACTTTTTTTCTGGAAAGAGAGGTCATGTGGCTCCTGCTACAGTCTATGGGATATAAACTTTGTGCCCTGTCTCCCTTCGTGTGGAATTGAGAAGTCACTAGAGCAGAAGTGAAGCATAGCCCTGAGAATAGTGTTGGGGAGAAGTTTGGCTCCTCAATCTGGGAGCTCAGAAGGGGCCACCATGAGCTAATATTCACCACACTCACAGTTTCCCATGAACTTGCAAATCTGTTTTTTCTGCTCCTGATTCAAAGAGCCGTAGTTCATCTTTGGACAAATATTTAGCTCCTGGGGCTCAAGTTCCTCATTATTGATACTGGGGAAATAGGGAAGATGGTATCTGAAGAGCCTTCATGATGTTATCATTTTACCAACTTTCTCTATCAGAGATCTTTGAATTTTCCCAAAACTATTTCTATGAATAAATGTCTAAGGAAAAGAAAGATTCACATTTTTGCAACAGGGAGTTGGGCATGAGACATTTTAACATGAGCTCACCACAGAGGGGCTGAATCTGAATTTTTGATGAGGCCAGGTAGATAGATGGTGACCCCTTGGCAGGTGGAAGAAGGCAGACCAGATGACTGCTTCACATGGAGAAATTTTGGTGAGCGTCTCCCATATTCTAGACAGTGGGATCACAATAACATGGAGGATTTGCTGGAGACCACTGCATGGTCATGGGGAAGACAGATGGAAATAACAGCAAAATGACCTCACAGATACTGTCATGGGGGCACGTCTTGGAAAATAAAGGAAAAAAGAAGACGAGGTCATTTCTTCTGTTTACTAAAGAACTGTTCACTTGTGCTCAAGAGTCATGAGCATCCCTGCAAGCAAAGCCTTCTGCCCTCCCCAGCGTAAGGTCTGTATCTGGGCTCACACTCACTCCTAAGTCTCCCAGAGATGCTATGTTTTGGCATCTCAGGCTGTTCATGTTCTGGTGCAGTGTGTTATTTGTGTTACTTCTGCAGATGGTGATTTAACTTTCACAGAGTCTGAAAATTGCATCTTACTTCAATTTTAAATAATGACTCTGACCTCCTTCATCCCTTTTATAAAGCATGGGAGGCCAGTTCATGGCCTGAATGTGAAATGTTACGCCAAAGACTGCCCAGAAGAGGGTTAAAGTCCTATAGACCCATTCTTGAAAGCCTTCCTTATTTCCACTTCTCCATCTGAACATTACATGGAATACATTTTTTCCAACAATTTTCTTTCGTATTTTCTTCTTGAGTATTAACAATTTCAAATGTCAAATACTCTTCTTTTGCTTTTTTTGGTTTGTTTAAAACAGTTTATTGTGTTTTAGATGCAATTTTACACTGAAAATTAAGCTCTCATTTGGCATTTTTTATGCAAATTGTACCGTGACATTGATTAAAAATTTCTCAGTGTGTCAGCATTCTCATTATTTACATTATATTTGTTCTGTTTCCTTTATCCATTTTCTCTTCCTCTACTTTCCTTGTCTTCTTTGCTTTTTGGAAACTATTGACCATTTGTTTTCATATAGTTGGCTGTTTATGGAAGCACATTACTCACGGTGATATTGTTTACTTTATAAGCCAATCTATTATTTGGCTGAAAGGTGATTTTGACAAATGCATTCAGTCCCACTTTAAAAGTGTACCCTAGGGCGATAGTCTCAGGAGTTCCTCCAGTCTCTATTAGTATGGTCACAGGGAACATTTGCAGACAAAATATCAGCATTTTCAGGAGATGAGTCTCAGACACATACACACAATCACACATACCCACAATCACACCCACACACACTTTCACCCAAAAACATGCACAGACACACTGATGTACACTTACAAATTTGCACATGCTCACATTCACTTTCACACAGAAACATTCACACTCACACATACACACACACACACACACTCCCATACACGACACTAATACAAACTCATACATAATGACATTCAATCACACTCAGTGATACTCATACTCATTTACACACATATTCACACACAGGCACACTGATACATATTCTTACACGCAAAATGTCATAAACATACTCACATAGTCCCACTCTCTCACATACATACATTCAAATGAATAAACTCATATTATTCACACACTTTTTTTCCCTCAATTTTGTGGTGTTTAATATTGCAATAGATCCTAAAGTCCATCCACTCAATGAAAAGATACATTACTCTAAATAAGGATGAAGTTTTGAAATATTTTCAACTTCACTAAGAATTTTTTTAAACTTGAAAAAACAAGATGTTTTATTAAAACAGTAGTACCGTATAAATATACCAAATTTTATTTACCTGATTTGAATTTACGTGGATGAGGTACGTTGGCAATGCTGGCCTGGGTTCAAGTACATCACCTACAGGAACTCAGACTGGTGAGCTGGTAGTCAAGAAAACTTGTCTATCTGATGCATATATAAAAATTTCTGTTATATTTGTTTTCCTTTGTAAGGTTTTCTCTGTACTGATAAACTTCAGTTACCTTTACCTTACTGATTTAGAAAATAAACCACCCAGTAGAGTCCACATGATGAAGTGTTCTGTGTCTTACTTATAAAATGGACATGTACTGCATTCACTCCCTGTAGAAAACCTAAGTGGAAATGCTTAACTGTACATAGAATACTAAAAAAGATAATTATTGTATGTTTCAGAAAGTACAATCTACCATTTACCAGAAATAGAAAATTAAATAGAAAAACAGAGAATAGGCTAAGGAATAAGGAACATGGAGTCTGCAGTTCTTGAGGACATCTAAAGACAGTCCCAGAAGAAGAGAAGGGGTATCACTAGAAGAATCTGAAGTCTCCTATGCTCGTAGTGGAAACAACTTTAACTCTGGTATCTATGACAACAATAAACTCCAAATGCAGCCTTGACAAATTCTCCTTGCTTCTGGTGATGGCTAGCAATCTTTGGCATACCTTGGTTTGTACATCTCTACAATCTCTATCTCCATTTTCACACAGCTATCTTCATTCTGTGTATCCCTCTGTGGCTGCTATCTTCTCTTTTATGAGGACACTTATTATATTGTACTTGTACACATCCTACTACAATGTCACTTGCTATGAGTCGGAATTGACTCGACAGCAATGGGTTTGGTATGGGGTTTTTGTTTACTCCAATATCACCTCATGTTAACTGATAAATTTTCAAAGACTGCATTTCCAAACTGTAGGATACCACTTCACAATCACTTTTCTTGAGAAGTGCTGTAAAGTTGACTTTGACTCATAGTGACCTTATACATAACAGAATAAAATGTCCAGTCCTGCACCATCTTCACAATGCTTTCTACGTTTGATTCCATTGTTGCAGCCACTGTGTCTGTGCATTTCATTGAGGGTCTCCCTCGGTTTCACTGACCCTCTACTTAATGACGCATAATGTCCTTCTCCAGCAACTAAGCTCTCCTGATGAGGTGTCTAAAACAAGCGAAATAAAGTCTCACCATCTTTGCTTCTAAGGAGCGTTCTGGTTGTACTTTCTCCAGATCAGATTTGTTAATTCTTCTGATAGTCTATGGCATATTCAATATTTTCTACTAACACCAAAATTCAAATGTATTACTTCTTTACGTCTTCTTTTTTATTGTCCAGCTTTCACTTGCATATGAGGAGATAAGAAAAGTCCATGTCTCGATACATCATGAAGACATAACCATAATAATCATCTACGCACCCAATGACACGGCTCCAAAATACATAAAACAAACTCTAACATCACTGAAAAGAGAAATTGACAGTTCCACAATAATATCGGGAGACTTCAACACACCACTCTCAGTAAAGGACAGAACAACTAAGAAGAAACTCAGCAAAGATACAGAAGACCTAAAGGGCACAAT
>NW_004443989.1:16758898-16808057 GCF_000243295.1 Trichechus manatus latirostris
TGTTAACCAATGTCATAAAACAGCATGTGTGTTACTGTTACATGAGAAACTATCTGTTCTGTAAGCCTTCACCTGAAGTACAATAAAATATTAAAAAAAAAAAAAAAGTCCATGTCTTAGGGCAGCAAAGAGACATCTTTGCTTTTTAACAATTATGAGAGGTATTATGATTCAGATTTGCCCCATGCAATATGTAATTTGATTTATTGACTGTTACACTGATTAGCATTGATGGTTGAACTAATAAGAATGAAATCCTTCACAACTTCAATTTCTTCTCCGTTTACCATAATGTTATTTATTCGTCCAGTTGTACGGATTTTAATTTTCTTTATGTTCAGATGTAAGGAATATTAAAGACTGCAGTTTTTGAACTTCATCAGTAAGTGCTTCAAGTAGTCTTCACTTTCAGCATGCAAGGTTGGATAATCTGCATACCTCAGGTTGTCAGTGAGTCTTCTCCAATCCTGAAGACACTAGTGTTGCTGTAATAAAAGAAAAAGAAAGTAACAAGTGTTAGCAAGGATGTCGAAAAATTGGAGCTCTCATATATTACTGATGGTAGTGTAAAATGTTTCAGCTGCTGTGGAAAACAGTATGGAAAGTCCTGAAAAAGATAACAATATAATTACCATATTAACCAGCAATTCAACTCCTACATATATATCTCCCTTCAAATTGAAAACAGATGTTCAAAGTGAAAATTTTACAGGAATATTTATAGCAGAACTACTTACAAAGCTTACAATGTGAAAACAATCCAAATGTCCATCCATTTGTGACTGGATAAACAACTTTTCTTTATCCATACAATGCAATGTTATTTGACAAACAGAAAAAGAAATGAATGCATGTTGCAAGATAGATGAACTTTGGAAGCATGCTGAGTGAAAAAGGAAAACACAGATGACACATATTGTATAATCCCATTTATATGAAATATCCAGAATAAGCATATCCATGGAGACAGAAAGCAGATTGGTGGTTACCAGGGATTACGGAGGGGAGAATGTGGTGGGAACTCTTAGTGGATATGGGGCTTTCTTTTGAGGTGATGAAATCATTCTTGAACTGGATAGTAATGATGGCAGAACAATATTGTGAATGTACTTAATGCCATTTAACTGTATATACACTTTAATATGGTAAACATGGTGTTAAGTTATTGTCTTTTACTAAAATGAACTCATGGAATAAATGAAAGAAATTTTATCATTTTCCTAATTTTTGTTTGCTTTAAAAGATAACTAATTGTTCAAAATGATACTAACCTGTTGTTATCAAGTTGGTTCTGACTTATGGTGAGTCCATATGATAAAGGGTAGAACTGAGTGTTATAGGGTTATTTTGACTGAAATCTTTAAGAAAGAAGATCACGAGGCTCTTCTTCCCAGGTGGTAATTGGGTGGGTTTGAACCACCAACCTTTTGGTTATCAGCAGAGTACAAAGCATTTGCACCACCCAGAAGTGCTCAACTACTAACCAAAATGTTGGCAGTTAGAACTCAGAGTTACCTTGGAAGACAGGCCTGGTGATCTGTGTCTGGAAAACACTAGGGAGCACAGTTGTTCTCTGCACCCATGGGTTCACCTTGATTTAGAATTGACTAAATTGCTACTAGCAGTTAATAGCATGTGCAAACTGATTGGAACTTAAGAAAGAGATGGCAGAGAGGTATCAGATATATATTGTTATAATGCCCTTACACTACAAATGAAGTGGCTTAATATTATTTGCAGGTAGAATCAGATTATTTGAAAGGTATATTGTAAAAATTAGGGATAACAGTAATGAGAAAGGGAAATAATATATAAACGTATAGAGGAGATATAAATGTTCTAAAAAGTACTCAATTGAACCAAGAGATAGCGGAAGAAGAGAAAAGAAAAACAACAAGAAAAACTGCAGAAAATACTAAACAATTAGCAATACGGTAGATTTTATTCCAACTATCAAAATAATCACTTTAAATGAAAATGACCTTAAAATAGCAATTAAAACATGGAAACACGCATATAAAAATTACTGGATTGGATAAAAATCAAGACTCAACTATGTCACTACATGTTATCTACAACAAAATAACTGTACATATAAATACATGAAGGAATTCCAACGTGTAGATCGTAACAGATTATACATAACATTGCAAAGAATGGGAATTATAGAACACATAATTGTGCTCATGTAAGATCTGTCCAATCAAAAGGAAGATAGAAGAAGAATTGATAAATTCAAACTGTGGTGTTGGAAAAGAATACTGACTATACTGTGGACTGCCAGAAGAAACAACAAATCAGAACAAAATGAAATACGACCAGAATATACCTTAGAGAGGATGATAATGAGACTTCTGCTTACTTACATTGAGCACATTAGTAGGAAAGAGCAACTTCTAGAAAAGGACATCATGACTGGGAAAGTAGAGGGTCAGAAAAAATGACGAACACCCTCAACGAGATGGATTGACATGATATAGCATGAACAATGGGCTCAAATAAACCAATGATTTGGAAGATGGCTCAGAACTGGGCACGATTTCTTTCTCATAAACAAAATGTTTCCATGAATCAGAGGTGATTAGACAGCGAGTAACAACATTAAGCCATGAAAATATATGGCTAATCTTAAAAGAAAGATGCCAAATTGAAAATATTATATATGATATGATATCATATATATGACATTCTATAAAATGAAAGGCTATAAATAAGATGAGGTTACCAATTATTGGTAAAAATTTGGGAAGAGAGTATTGAATAGGTGAAACATAATCAATTATTTTAGAGAGGTAAAATAATTCTGTATGTTACCATGGTGGATAAATGATACTTTTCATTAATCAAAACCCATAGAAATTCACAGCTCTTACAGTGTACCTTAATGTGCAAATTTTAAATACTGTTTATAAGGTCAGAAATCCCAGAATTGGATGCAGGTTATATAAAAAATACAACGGTATTAATAACGTATGAAGCAGCCTCACGGAAGGGAGTAGGAGAGTAGATGCTAACCTAAGTAATTTTGGAAATGAATGTAGTCTGTACAACTAAATGCAAAAAGAGCTGCACATTGAATTTTACTTCTTAAAATTGTTTCCCACAGGAGTATGGGTTAACGATTCTGAAATCACTGCATTTACACTACAGTTGAACAATTAAGTAAATGGATGTAATATGGTGGGAGCTTACCTAAGAGAGCTCTCAGTGGCTAAAAAACCTGGGAAATTTCCAGCAACAACGTAAATAATATACCACTGGATTTTAACATAAAGGATGAAATAAATACATCTGAGCCCATACTGTTATCAATAAGTGATTGAATAAATAAAACAAATGGAGGCTAAGAGAAAAATATATCATACATAAAAATTCCAAATGGCATAAGTATAGATCCTCCCTTCAAAAATATAGAATTATAGATTTATGATTTCAACACATTTGAGTTAATACCTAGGAGCATGATTGGTGGATTATATGGCAAGTCAGTGCTTAGCTTTTTAAGATACTGCCAGACTGTCTTCTAAAGTGATGGTAACATTTACTACTCCCATCAGTGATAAAAAATAGTTCGTTTTACTCTGCATCCTCACCAGCCTTTGGTGTTAACAGTGTTTCGAACCATTGCTATTTTAATAGTCTTGTACTGGCAACTCATTGATATTTTAATTCGCAACTCCTTACTAACATACGGAGCCCTGGTGGTGCAGTGGTTAAGAACTTGGAGAACTTGGCTGCTAACCAAAAGCTCAGCCATTCGAATCCACCAACCTCTACTCGGAAACTCTCAGGGCAGTTCTACTTTGTCCTATAGGGTGGCTATGAGTCACAGTAGACTCGATGGCAATGGGTATGGTTAGTTTAATAACATTTGATATTGGACACCTTTTCATATGTTTACGTACCATCTTTAGTGACATAACCTGTTTGGATCTTGTTTTTTTTTTCTCTTCTAAGTTTGTAATTGGGTTGTCAGCTCTCTCACTGTTGTGTTTTAAGAGTTTTCTTCATATTTTGGATATAAGTCCTTTAGCAGAGTGGTTTTTTTTACAAATATTTTCCCTCTTTCTGTGACTTCTTTTTATTCTCTTAACAGTATCTTTCACAGAGCAGGAATTTAAAATTTTAATAAAGCTTAACTTTTCATTTATTTTATTTTATTGATCATGCTCTTGGCATTGCATATAGAAAGTTATTATATATAAAAAATACCTGGAGTTAGAAAACCAAAAGCGAAGAAAGTACTTGACATTTCTCAAGCTGAAAGAACTAAAGAAAAAGTTCAAGCCTCGAGTTGAAATATTGAAGGATTCTACGGGAAAAATCTGAATGATGCAGAAAACGTCAAAAGAAGATGAAAGAAATTTACAGAGTCACCGTACCAGAAAGATTCTGTCAATGTTGAATCAATTCAGGAGGTAGCATATGAACAAGAACCAGTGGTACTGAAGAAATTAGTGCAAGCTGCACTGAAGGCATTGGTGAAAAACAAGACTCCAGGAATTGAGAGAATGCAAACTGAGATGCTGAAACAATCAGAAGCAATGTTGGATGTGTTCACTCATTTATGCCAAAAAATTCAGAAGACAGCTATCTGGTCATCCTACTGGAAAAAGTTCATATTCATTCCCATTCGAAAGAAAGGTGATTCAAAGGAATGCAGAAATTATTGAACAATATAGTTAATATCATATGCAAACAAAATTGTGCTGAAGGTAATTAAAAAATGGATGAAGCCATACAAACACAGAAGACTGCCATAAATTGAAGCCTTATTCAGAATAAGATGTGGAAAAAGGATATCATTGTTGAATTCAGAAGGATCTTGGCTAAAAGCAGAGAATATCATAAAGATGTTTACTTGTTTTTTAAGGACTACACACAGTCAATTAACTGTGTGGATCATAACAAATTATGGATAACATGGTGAAGAATAAGCTATTATGAAAAACTATACTCTAACAAATTTGAAAACCTAGAGGAAATGGACTAATTTCTAGAAATATATTACATAACCAAACTAACACAAAATGTTGTTAAAAATCTGAACAGACACATAAAAAGAGAAGAGATGGAAAAGGTAATTTTTTTTAAAAAAAGAATAACTCCCAACAAAAATAAGTCCTGGCCCAGACGGATTCACTGGATAATTCTACCAAACATTCAGAGAAGAGCTTACACCAGTAATACTCAGACAATTTCAGAACATAGAAAACGAAGGAATACTTCCAAATTCATTCTATGAAGACAATATAGCAATGATACCGAAACCAGGCAAAGACACCACAAAAAATAAAATTATAGACCACTATCTATCATGAATATAGATACAAAAATTCTCAACAAAATTCTAGCCAATAGAATTCACCATCATATCAAAAAAAAAAAATTACATCACGACCAAGTAGGATTCATGTCAGGTATGCAACGGTTCAACATTAGAAAATCAATCAACATAATCTACCATATAAATAAAACAAGAATCACATGATCACCTCAATCAAAGCAAAAAAAGCATTTGACATAGTGCAGCATTCATTCCTTAAACTAACTCTCAATAAAATATATATAGAAGGGAAATTTCTCAACATAATAAATGGAATCATACAAAATCAACAACCAACATCAGTCTTAATGCAGAGAGGATGAAAACATTCCCCTTGAGAACAGGAACAAGACAAGGATGCCCTTTATTACCACTCCTATTTAATATTCTGCTGGTAGTTCTAGCTAGAGCAATAAGGCAAAAATAAATAAATAAAGGGCTTCCAAATAGGCAATGAGGAAGTAAAACTGTCCCTATTCGCAGATGATATGATACTATGCCTAGAAAACTCAAAAGAATCCATGAGAAAACTATTGGAACTAATAGAAAGATTCAACAGAGTAGCAGGATATAAGATAAACATACAAAAATACTTGGATTCCTATACACTAATAAAGAGAATGATGAAAAGGAAATCAGGAAAACAGTATCAGTCATAATTGTCCCTAAAAAAAAAAAAAAAAAACACTTAGCAATAATTCTAACCAGGGATGTAAAAGACGTATACAAAGAAAACTACAAAAAAACAATGCAAGAAATCCATAAATGGAAAAACATACCATGCTTATGGATAGGTGACTCAACATTATGAAAATAACAATTCTACCCAAAGTAATTTACAAATACAATGCAATCCCGATCCAGATACCAACAACATTCTTTAAAGAGAGGGAAAAACTAATCATTAACTTTATATGGAAAGGGAAGAGGCCCTGAATAAGGAAATCACTTTTGAAGAAAAAGAATAAAGTAAGAGAACAAGCACAACCTCACTGCAGAACCTACTATACAGCTATGGTAGTCAGAATAGCCTGGTACCGGTACAACTACAGATATAGTGATTAATGGAGTATAATTGAGAAACTAGATGTAAATCCATCCACCTACTGTCACTTGATCTCCCACAACGGACCAAAGTCCATCAAATGTGGAAAAGACAGTCCTTTTAACAAATGGTTTTGGTAAAATGGATGTTCATCTGCAAAAAAATGAAACAGAAACTATACCTCACACCATACACAAAAACTAATACAAAATGAATCAAAGACCTAAATATAAAACCAAAGAGCTATAAAGAACATAGAAGAAAAGATACGATCAACTCTAGAGGCCTTAATACACAGTAATAACAGGATACAAACCATAAAATAACTAAAAAAATACAAACTCCAGAAGATAAGCTAGATAATTGGGATCTTCTAAAAATTAACACTTACACTCATCAAAAGACTTCACCAAAATACTAAAAAGAGAATCTACGGACTGGAAAAAAAATTTTGGCCAAGTGGAAAATATAATGAGATATCATCTAACTAGGCGTTACTGGCATGAATAAAAACAAAACAAAACAAAACAAAAAAATAACAAATGTTGGAGAGGCTGTGGAACTCATATGTATTCTGGTGAGAATAGAAAATGGTACAACCATTTTGGAAAATGATATAATGCTTCATGAAAAAGCCAGAAATAGAATTACCATATGATTCAGCAATCCCACTACCAGAATATATCCTAAAGGCATTAAAGCTGTCACACGAATAGTCATATGCACACCCATATTCATTGCAACAATGTGCATAATAGCAAAAACATGGTAAAAACCTAGGTGGCCGTCAACAGATGAATGGATAAAAAAACTATGGTGCATATACACTGTGGTGTACTAAGCAATGACAAAGAACAATGATGAATCTGTGAAGCATCTCAAAACAGAGATGCATCAGGAGGTCATTAAACTGAGTGAAATAAGTCAATCACAAAAGAACACACATTGTATGAGACCACCACTATAAAAACTCATGAAAATGTTTACACAGAAAATGAAACAATCTTTGACAGTTATGAGGGAGGGAGGGATGGAAATGTAAAAAATACTAAATAGACAATAGATAAGTGGTAACTTTGGTGAAGGGTAAGATAGTACACAGTACTGGGGAAACCAGCGCAACTTGTACAAGGTAAGCTCATGGAAGCCTCATAGACGCATCTGAACTCCTAAGGGACTAAATGACTAGGCTAATGACTGTGGGGCTTATGGTCTCAATTGGCATAACATAGTTTATAAAGAAAGTGTTCTACATTCTACTTCAGTGAGTAGCATCTGGGGTCTTAAAAGCCTGTGAGCAACCATCTAAGACACTCCGCTGGTCTCACCCATTCAGGAGCAAGGGAAAATGAAGAAAACTAAAGACACAAGGGAAAGTTCAGTCCATATGACTAATAGAACGCAACCACCACGTCCTCCACCAAACTGAGTCCAGTACAACTAAATGGTCCCCAGCTACCACCGCTGACTGCTCTGACAGGGATCACAAAAGAGGGTCCCAGATAGAGCTGGAGAAAAATGTAGAACAAAATTCTAACTTGTGAAAAAAGACCAGATTTACTGGCTTGACAGAGTCTGCAAAAACCCGAAGACTATGGACTCTGGACACCCTTTTAGCTCAGTAATGAAGCCACTCCTGAGGCTCACCCTTCTGCCAAAGATTAGACAGGTCTCTAAAACAAAAGGAGCCAAAAGGGGCACACCAGCCCAGGGGCAAGGACTAAAAGGCAGGAGGAGATAGGAAAGCTGGTAATAGGGAACCCAAGGTCAAGAAGGGAGAGTGTTGACTTGTTGTAAGACTGTTAACTAATGTCATAAAACTATTCGTGTACTAACTTTAATGAGAAGCTAGTTTGTTCTGCGAAACTTCATCTAAATTACAAGAACAAATTATAGTAAAGGAATGAGACATTGAAAGTCCATTAGAAGAGAAAACGGATAGTTAAACTGTCAGTGACTCAGCAGAAGAAAGCAGAAATGCCTACAGAGAGTGAAACAAGGAAGCCTATGTGAGCATCAGAAAGCTTGATCACTGGATTCCTGTGAAAGTAGGAGAGAGCAGAATCCGGCATGAATCTAGTAGACTCCAACAGCAAAGTCTGAGTTTCTAATTACAATTAATTTAGAGTTTCCTTTTGAATAGTGAAGGAATTTCTGGGGTGTGCTTGACTCTACTTGTGATTTATACTCTTGAATCCAAAAGGACTGGTTGCAAGTGTGTAGGAGGATGGCCAGGTTTATTTCCCCATTCCTCACAGCCATTTCTCCTTCACCGCTTTAGGAGACAAGAGGCTTGCTATGTGGAGATCTAGAGCCTGAACGATTTCAGATGTAGAAACACCAAGCAGAGAAATGAAGAGGTAAGAGAAGAGGCTAGAAAATCGGGGATAAAGAATTAAAAAAAATATATCACTAAATGATGAAAGGCAGCCCCCTTCTCTTGCTCAGCCCCAAGTGCTTTCTTGTGCAATAGCCTCCCAAGAAAATTCTAAGAACATTGGAAGAAGTCGCTGACCTCTCCTGGCTGGCCTGGACTGGCATGGACACTTCCTACTCTTCTTGGTCCACACAAATCCAGACTTACATGTTTGTGGTTGAGGTGAGTCCAGAAGGAGGTTTGCGTATTTGCTTGCCTGCATTTCATCTACTCCAAGATACTCTAGTATTAGAAGATAGCAGATTAGATACAGCATCAGATTCAAAGCAAAAGAAGAAGAGTTGCTCATGATATAGCATCAGACAAAATTCTAGAGTCAATTTCAGCTGTGTCTTCCATTGTCTTGATTTAAAGTTCCAAGAGCTTAGAAAAAAAATTAAAATAGGTATCCTCCTCATCCCATTTCACTACCAATTTTGACACATATTTATATCATTGACTACTATCGCCAAGGCTGGAAAATAGAACTTCACTTTACAAAGACAGCTTTTGGCCCTTTTTAGAATGCAAAATAACATAACGCAAATTTCTCTCTAGCTGATAGCATGGTGAAAAGTGGGTAATGGTCCTCAGTGTAAATCAACTTTTCAAGTAATGGTACTTTCAGGACCCACCTAATTGTTTTTAGAAATCTCTCTCTGCCTTTTTTAAATATATATATATTTCTCTCCAGGCAGACAGCTGTTTTATATCAGAAAGTTATAATAATGACAGAAACTGAATGTAATCCTTCTTTAGAAAGGCAGAATAATTACAACAAACATGAATCAAAACTCTTACTGTTATCATAGAAAGCTCCATCATGAATAATCCACTTCCATATGTGTAAAATTGCTTTGTGACAGAGTAAAAATAAATATAACTGTTTCACTTTTGAGTTATAGAAAAAAAAGAAAAAGAATTGACACCTTTGAATTGCGGTGTTGGTGAAGAATATTGAATACCCCATGGACTACCAAAAGAACGAACAAATCTATCTTGGAAGAAGTGCAACCAGAATGTTCCTTAGAAGCAAAGATGGTGAAACTACATCTCACATACTTTGGACATGTTATCAGGAGGGATCAGTCCCTGGAGAAGGGATCAGGAAAAAAGAGGAAGACCTACAACGAGATGGATTTACACAGTGGCTGCAACAATGGGCTCAAGCGTAACAACATTGTGAGGATGATGCAGGACCTGCAGTGTTTTTTTTGGTTGTACTTAGAGTCACTATAAATCAGAACTGACTCCATGGCACCTGAAAACAACAACAACAATACCATCAGGTCACAGATGAAACCAAGAGTGAAATTTAAAAATTCTTTGAATCAAAGAAAAATGAAAACTAGACATATCAAAACTTTTGGGAAACAGCAAAAGCAGGTACTCACAAGGAAATACCTAGTAATATGAATTTAAAAAGAAGAAAGGTCCAAAACCATTGATTTAATCCAATAACTTGAACAAATAGAAAAGAAAGAGCAAGAGAAGCCAAAAACAAAAGAAATCCCCACCCCCCCAAAAAATAAATAAAAAACCCCAAAAAACAAATCAAAACCATTGTCATAGAGTTGATTTTGGCTCGTATCAACACTGTAGGACAGAGTAGAACCGTCCCATAGGGTGTCCAAGGAGTGGCTGGTGTATTCAAACTGCCGAACTTTTGCTTAGCAGCCTTAGCTCTTAACCGCTGCACCACCAGGGCTCTGTAAAAGTTACCAGAAAAAAGGAAAAGATAAGGATCAGGACAGAAATAAATAAAATAGATAATATAAAAAACATAGAAAGAATGAACAAAACCAGATGTTGCTTCTTTGAATGTATCAATAAAATAGAAAAAAACAAAAAAAAACACTGGATAGACTGACAAAAAAGAGGGAAATAACCAAATTAAGAAATGAAATTGATGACATTGCAACCAATCCAACAAATATAAAGATCACAGCTGATTACTAAGAAAAATAGTACTCTATCAAATATTAACACCTAGATGAAAATTCCTAGGAACACCCTACCTATCTAAACTAACACAAACAGAAGTAGAAAATTTAAACAGGCTCTTTACAACAGAAGAGAGTGAAGATGTAATCAAAAAACTGTGAAAAACAACAAAAATCTCAGGAACGTATGTTTACACTGAAGAATTCGACCAAATATACAGAGAAGAGTTGACACCAATCCTACTCAATCTCTTCAAAAACAGAGAACAGGAAAGAACAATACCAAACTCTTTCTATGAAGCCAGCATATCCTTGATAACTAAACCAGGCAAACACATCACAAAAAAAGAAAATTACAGACCAATACCCCTTATAGACTTAGATGCAAATATTTTCAACAAATTTCTAGCCAACCTACTTCAGCAACATATCAAACAAGTGGGATTCATACCAAGATTACAAGTGTGATTCAACATTAGAAAATCAACCAATGTAATCCACCACATAAATAAAGAAAAGGAAAAGAACCATATGATATCAATTGATGCAAAAAAGGCATTTGATAAAATTCAATGCCCTTCCCTGATGAAAAATCTCAGCAAATTGCAAGTAAAATTTTCTCAAAATAATTAAGGACATATACGTAAAACTAACAGTCAGTATTATACTCAATGTAGAAAGGCTGAGAGCCTTCCCTTTGAAAGCAGGAATGAGACAAGGATGCCCATGGTCACCACTCTTACTCAACATTGTACTGGAAGTCCTATCAGGAACAATAAGAAAAAGAAATAAATTGTATCCAAATCAGAAAGGAAGAAGTAAAATTATCTCTATTTGTAGATGACTTGATCCTATACATAGAAGACCCTAAAGATTCCACGAGAAAACTGCTGGAACTAATAGAAGTATTTAGCAACATTGCAGGGTATAAGATCAACATACAAAATCAGTTGGGTTCCTCTATGCTAACAAAGACTACTCAAAGATGGAAATTAAAAAAAAAATTCCAATAGACCTCTACTTGACAAAATACGTAGGAACTAACCATCAGGGACATAAAAGACTTATACAATGAAAATTATAAAATACTACAAGAGACCTTCAAAAATGGAAATACATCCTGTGCTCAAGGATTTGAAGACTTAATACAGTGAAAATGTCAATTCTACCTAAAGAAATCTATAGCTACAATATAATCCCCATACAAATCCCAACAACATTATTTACTGAAATGAAAAAACTAACATCATATGGAAAGGAAAGAAATCCCACATAGACAAAGCAATATTGAAGAAAGAGAGCAAAGCAGAAGGCCTCATACTCCCTAATATCAAAATGTACTATACAGCCACTGCAATCAAAACAGCCTGATATTGGTTCAATTATAGACACATAGACCAATGGAATAGAATTGAGAACTCAGAATTAAACCCAAGCATCTACGGAAAACTGATTTTTGACAAGGGGTCAAAGTCCATTCAATGGGGCAGAACAGTCTCTTTAATAAATATTGCCTGCAAAACTGGATATCCACCTGCCTAGAAATGACAAGTACCCATACCTGACACCGTACACAAAAGCTAGCTCAAAATGGATCAAAGACCTAACTGTTAAACATAAAACCATAAAATTTCTGGAATAAAACATTGGGAAAAAAGAGTAGGAACTTTTTTTAATAGGATAACAAGCATAACAATGAATGCAAGAAGAAGATGAAATAGATAAATTGACCTCATAAAATTAAAAACTTATGTTCATCAAAAGATATTATAAAAAAATAAACAACTTAGAGACTTGGAAAAAATATTTGGAAACAACTTATCTGATCAGGGTCTAATGTTTAAAATCTATAGAAAACTGAAAGAACTCAACAATAAAAAGACAAACAACCCAATCACAAAATAGACAAAGGATATGAACAGAGCCTTCACAAAGGGGACCTCTAAGCAGCCAAGAAGCATATGAGAACATTTTCAGAATTATTAGCCATCAGAGATATGTAAAGCAAAACTACAATTAGATACTGTCTTACCCCTGCTAAATGATATTGATAAAAAAGATAGATAACAACAAATGTTAGTGAGGATGTGGGAAGGTTGGCACACTTATCCATTCCTGTTGGGACTGTAAAATGGTAAAACCACTATGGAAAATGATACACCGCTTTCTCAAAAAACTAGAACTAAAACTATCCTGTCATCCAGAAATCCTACGTCTAGGTATATTCCCTAGAGACCTAAAAATAATGGCATGAACAAACAAATTTACACCTATGTTCATTGCTGCTTTATTCACAATAGCAAATAAATGGAAAAAACGGAAACGACCATCAACAGACGAACGGATAAGCAAAATGTGGTACAGATATACAATACTACACAACCATAAAGAACAAGATGAGTCTGCCAAAAATATTATAAAATTAATGGGCCTGAATGGTATAATACTAAGTTAAATGAGTCAAGGATATGAGGACAAGTTTTGTGTGACACCTCTTTTATAAGAAGACAAGAATAGATATATCTAGAAAGACCAGTGCTTATTGGTGGTTACCAGGGAGAGTAGGGTGATGGGGGAATGTAAACTTTAGATTGAAGAAACAAACAAGCCAAACTCATTGCTATTGAGTCAATTCTTACTCATAGCGACCCTATAGGACAGAGTAGAACTGCCCCATAGGGTTTCCAAGGAGCAGCTGGTGGATTTGAACTGACGATCTTTTGGTTAACAGCCTTAGAAGTTAACCACTGTGCCACCAGGGCTCCTTAGATTGTAGAGATTGGTTGTTGTTATCTTTGGTGTTGGAAAAAGTGGCACCGAATGTGCATATAGTGAATATAGCATAACTAAATTAAAAAGAGTGTTTGAGCATACATGGATAGTTGTAGACCTATTGGTATACAGGTATGTATAGATGTGTATATAGGTGAGAACAGATAGAAGTATCTATAAACCAAAACAAACTTGTTTTCATCTAGTTCTTCTGGTCTCAAGCTGATGGAGTCTTTGGTTTATGTGGCCTTTTCTCTTGGGCTAAAATTTTCCTTGTGTCTTTGGTATTTTTCATTCTCCTTTGTTTCAGGTGGGTTAAGATGAATTCATGCATCTTAGATGGCCGCTTGCAAGTTTTTAAGACCCCAGACACCACTCACCAAAATAGGATGCAGAACATTTTCTTAATAAACTTTGTTATGCCAATTGACCTAGATGTCCTCTGAAACCGTGGTCCTCAGCCACCCGCCCCTACTACTCTTTCCCTCAAAGTGCTTGGTTGTGTTCAGGAAACTTCTTAGCTTTTGGTTTAGTCCAGTTGTGTTCACTTCCCCTGTACTGTGTGTTGTCTTTCTCTTCACCCAAGATAATTCTTGTCTACTGTTCAGTTAGTGAATTCCCCCTCCCTCCCTACCATCATAACAATCAAAAAATGTTTTCTTTTGTGTTTAAACCTTTTCATGACTTCTTATACTAGTGGTCTTATATAATATGTGTCCTTTGTGACTAATTTCACTCAGCATGTTGCTTTCCATATTCATCATGGATTCATCATTGTGCTTTATCATTGCATAGTATTCCATTGTGTATATATACCATAATTTGTTTATCCATTTGTCTGTTGATTGGCACCTAGTTTATTTCCATTTTTTGTAATTGTAAACAGTGCTGGAATGAACATTGCAAGCGCCAAATGATTTCCAAAGTGGTTATACCATTTTACATTCCCACCAGCAGTGTATAAGTGTTCCAGTCTCTCCACAACCTCTCCAACGTTTATTATTTTGTGTTGTTTGAATTAATGCAAACCTTGTGGTGGTAAGATGATATCTCATTGTAGTTTTGATATGAATTTCTCTAATGACTAATGATGCTGACCATTTCCTCATGTATCTGAATGTGTTCTTTGGTGATGTGCCTGTTCATATCCTTTTCCATTTTTTAATTCAGTTATTTGTCTTTTCTTTATTGAGGTTTTTCAAAATCTTATAGATTTTAGAAATTGGACCGTGATTGGATAGGTCATAGCCAAAATTTTATCCCAGTCTGTAAATTTCCTTTTCACTCTTTTGGCGAAATCTTTTGATGAGCATAAATGTTTGATTTTTAGGAGCTCCCAGTTATCTACTTTGTTTTCTGGTGTTTGTGGATTGTTAATTATGTTTTCTATTCTGTTTATGTCATGTTTTTTCCCTATTTCTCCCATGATCTTTATCGTTTTAGATTTTATATTTAGGTGTTTGATCCATTTTGATTTAGTTATTGTACATGGTGTGAGGTATGGGTCTTGTTTCATTTTTCTACAGATGGATATCCAGTTATGCCAGCACTATTTGTTAAAGAGACTGTCTTTTCCCCAATTAATGGACTTTGGCCTTTCTCAATATCAGCTGTTCATAGGCGGATGAATTTATGTTTGGATTTAATATTTCTAAAATCAAGTAGTGTGAGGTCTCCCTGTATATTCTTCTTCCTCAGTAATGCTTTACTTATGTGTGGTCTCTTCCCTTTCCATATGAAGTTGGTGATTTGTTTCTCCATCTCATTAAAAATGTCATTGGAATTGGGATAGAGATTGCACTTTATCTGTAGATCACTTTCGGTATAACTGACGTTTTCACAATGTTGGGTGTTCCTATCTATGAGTAAGGTATGTTTTTCCACTTACATAGGTCTCTTTGGTGTCTTGTAGTAGTGTCTTGTAGTTTTCTTCGTATAGGTATTTTATGTCTCTGGCTAGATTTTTTGTAAGTATTTTATCTTCTTGGGGGGCTATTTTAAATGACATTGATTTGTTGATTTCCTCTTGTAAGTTCTGTTTGTTGTTGTAGAGGAATCCAACAGATTTTTCTATGTTTATCCTGTATCCTGATACTTTGCTGAAATCTACTAGTTTCAGTAGTTTTCCTGTGAATTCTTTGGGGTTTTCTCTGTATAAAATAACATTGTTTGCAAATAGAGATATTTTTACTTCTTCTTTACCAATTAATATGAGGTGTAATTCTTTTTCTTGCCTTATTCCTCTGGCTAGTTTCTCTAGCACATTGTTGAATAAGAGTGGTGATAAAGGGTATCCTTGTCTGCTTCCCGTTCTCAAAGGGAATGCTTTCAGACTATCTTCATGTAGGATGATATTGGCTGTTGGCTTTGTATAAATGTCCTTTATGATGTTGAGGAATTTCCCTTCTATTAATTTTTTTGGGGAGTTATTTTATTTTTTTTTATCATGAATGGGTGTTGAACTTTGTCAAATACCTTTTATGCATCAATTGATAAGATCATGTGGTTCTTGTCATTTGTTTTCTTTATGTGATGGATTACATTGATTGTTCTTCTAATGTTAAACCATCCCTGCATACCTGATACAAATTCCACTGGATCATGGTGAATATTTTTTTTTGATATGTTACTGAATTCTATTGGCTAGAATTTTGTTGAGGATTTTTGTGTCTATGTTCATGAGGGATATTGGTCTGTAATTTTCTTTTTTTATGGTGTCTTTACCTGGTTTTGGTATCAGGCTTATACTGGCTTCATAGAATGAGTTTGGGAGTATTTTCTCCTTTTATATGATCTGAAATATGATTAGTAGTAGTGGTATTAACTCTTCTCTGAATATTTGGCAGAATTCAGGACCAAGGTTTTTTGTTTGTTTGGAGTTTTTTTTTTTTTTAATTACCTCTTCAATCTCTTGCTATAGGTTTATTTAGTTTTTATACCTCGGTGTGTGTTAGTTTAGGTAGGTAGTATGTTTCTAGAAATTTGTCCATTTCCTCTAGGTTTTCAAATTTGTTGGAGTACAATTTTTCATAGAATTCTCTTTTTGATTCCTTTAATTTCAGTTGGGTCTGTTGTAATAACAACCATCTTATTTCTTGGTGCAGTCATTTTCTTCCTCCCCTGATATGCAGCTTTTAAGGAACCCTAATGTCAAAGACAAAGCTGAAGAATTGGACTGAGTAGCAGGTGGAAGGAGAGACAATTCATAAATAGGTGAAACAGGGAGATAAAAGACTGTGGATTTGTTGGCACCCTGCTAGCTGAGCCTGCACAGTGCACACAGGCTGAGGCAAGCAGCAATATTCCAAGCTGAGGCCCACCACATCTGATCATTCTAGCAGAAGCAAATCTAAGCACACCTACAGAACTAAACGTGAAAGTCACCAGACCTACAAAAGTTAAGTGCAAGCTTTCAACCTACCACTCATGCTGGCAAAATAACCATTCTGCTTCCCACAGCTTCACAGCAGAGAATCAATTCATTCTCCTCACCCATGCCCCACCCTGCTCTGACATCATTCCTCTGACATTCAACAATGCCACACCCCTTAAACCAGGAATTCAGGGCCAGTCAGCAGGCTCTACCCCTTTGTCCAGCCACTGGCTTATTGGATGCATGGACTTGCAGTGCTCCTCTCCTCCACAAAGTCTCTTGAGGGCAGATTTAACACCGTATGTCCTCATTAGCATAAAAAAACAGGGCATACACCTTAAGCCCATTGTCATTTGCAGCAATCAAGGGAAATCGGTAGATTTGTGACATTGGATACTCCCCTGTTCCCTAGAAACTGACTTCATCCACCCATATGAGGGTCTGTGGGCTGGTGGTACCATCTACTCCATCTAGCCACCCAAGACAGAGGTTTGAGAGCTAGTGGTGATAGTCCCTCTAGCCAACATCACTGGGTGACCATGGACAAGCTGAACTACCCTCCCTCCATTACAAATTCAAGGTGACAGGGATACATCCTCTATCCAGGAACCAAGGGCAGCAGTCATCCCTTGCCTTGCCCTACACATCACCCCCCCCTGCAACCAGAGACCTGTGCCTGCTCCAGAAACCCCTACTCAGTCCTGCCTGGCTAGGACTGTTGAGGGAATGTACACTACATGCATACATACATACACACAATGACCAACAGCCTAAACACCTATGCCCTGAATAACCACACCCCCGACAAGAACACTGAACAGACTCCTGGGCTCATACAACTAGTAACTGTTCTGACCACCTGTAGACAGAATATGAGAGATTCAATGACACCAACAACCAAAGTAGATCACACGCCCAACCTGTGTGGGCATATCAAAACAAAATAAAAATACAGGGCACTGTAAACAAAAATACAATTAATAAATATAATAACTTATTGATGCTTAGGAGACAACAGTCAATATCAAAATCACATAAAGAAGGAGGATAACATGGCTCCAGCAGGTAACCAAAAAATATAAAAAAAAGAAAACCTTCAGAAGAAGATAAGGCTATGGAAATACCCAAGAAAGATTTCAAAATACTAAAATACAGAGCACTCCAAAAGATCAGGAAGGAGATCATGCAAAACTCAGACCAAGGCAAGGAACACACAGACAAAGCAATAGAAGAATCCAGGAAAACAGTACGAGAACAAAATGAAAGAATAAACAGGCTGCTAGAAACTGTACGGAGATAGCAACTAGAAATCCAAAAGGTTAACAATAGAATTTCAGAATTAGACAACTCAGTAGCAGGTCATAGGAGCAGAGTTGAGACAATGCAAATCAAAATTAGTGAGATTGAAGATAAATCCCTTGGCACCAGTTTGTTTGAGGAGAAATCAGAAAAAAAAAAATGAAGAAAGCCTAAGAATTATGTGGGACACTATCAAGAGGAAAATCCTACCTGTGATCACAGTACCAGAACAGGGGAGGGTAACAGAAAACACAGAGATAATTGTCAAAGATTCGCTGGTAGAAAATTCTCTAATATCATGAAAGAAATGGGAAACAATGACAACATAGAAACAAAAAAGAAGAATAAACAGTGTAGTCATAGCACTTCCATATGGAGAGGAAGTTAAGGCAATACCAAGAAATACAAGACCAGTTTAAATTTAGAAAAATAAAGGTAAATATCAATGAAACCACAAAGGAAGCTAACAAACCTACCCATCCATCAAAAAAAAATAAAAAAAAATAAAAAAATAAAAACTCAGCAAACACAAAATCAACGGTAATGAAAGATGAAAAGAAAATGCATAAACAAAAAGAACTAAGCACAGAAAATTAAGAGGAACAAAGAAGCTATCAACATCACACACACACTAAGTCAAAATGACGGCGGTAAATTCATACCTATCAATTACACTGGGTGTAAATGTCCTCAATGCACCAGTAAAGAGAGAGTGGCTGAATGGATTTAAAAACAAAAATCCATCTGTATGCTGTCTACCAGAGACCTGCCTTAGACACAAACATATAAACAAACTAAAACTGAATGAATGGAAAAAATATATATATCTATATCAAGCAAACAATTCCATTGTGTGAATATACCACAGTTTGTTTATCCATTCATTTGTTGATGGCCACCTAGGTTGTTTCCATCTTTTTGCTACCTTGAACAGTGCTGCAATGAACATGGATGTGCATATATCTATTTGTGTGATGGCTCTTATTTCTCTAGGATATATTGCAAGGTGTGGAACTCCTGGATCGTATGCTACTTCTAATTCTAGTTTTTTAAGTAAGCACCAAATCAATTTCCATTGTGGTCGTGCCATTTTACAATCCCACCAGCAGTGTAGGTGTTCCAGTCTCTCCACAACCTCTCCAACATTTATTTTTTTTCTGATTTTTGGATTAATGCTAGCCTTAATGAGGTGAAATGGTATCTCATTGTAGTTTTGATTTGCGTTTCTCTAATGGCTAATGATCATGAGCATTTCCTCATGCATCTGTTAGCCACCTGGAAGTCTTCTTTGGTGAAGTACATGTCATATTATTTGCCCATTTTTTAACTGGGTTATTTGTCTTTTTGTTGTTGAGGTTTTGCAGAGTCTTGAAGATTTTAGGGATTGGACCCTGATCTGACATGTCATAGCCAATCATGTTTTCCCAGTCTGTAGGTTCCCTTCTTACTCTTTTGGTGAAGTCTTTTGATGAGCATAAGTGTTAGATTTTTAGGAGCTCCCAGTTATCTAGTTTCTTTTCTCTTGTTTCTTCACTGTTAGTAATGTTTTGTAGTCCGTTTATGCCATGTATTAGGACTCTTAGTGTTGTCCCTATTTTTTTTCTTCCATGATCTTTATCATTTTATATTTTCTGTTTAGGTCTTTGATCCATTTTGAGTTACTTTATGTGCATGCTGTGAAGTATGGGTCTTGTTCTTTTTTTTTTTTTTTTTTTTACAGGTGGATATCCATTAATGCAAGAACCATTTGTTAATGAGACTGTCTTTTCCCCAATTAATGGACTGTAAGCCTTTGTCAAATATCATCTGCTCATAGGTGGAAGAATTTATGTCTAGATTATCAATTCTGTTCCATTGGTTTATGTATCTGTTGTTGTATCAGTATCAGGCTGTTTTGACTACCATGGAGGTATAATACGTTCTAAAATCAGGTAGTGTGGGGCCTCCCACTTAGTTCTTCTTCTTCAGTAATGCTTTACTTATCTGTTTTTCCATCTCATTAAAAAAATGCCACTGCAATTTGGATCGAGACAGCATTGTATCTGTAGATAGCTTTGGGTAAAATAGACATTTTCAGAACGTTGAGTCTTCCTATCCATGAGCAAGGTATGTTTTTGCACTTATGTAGGTATCTTTTGGTTTCTTGTAGTGTCTTGTAGTTTTCTTTGCATAACTCTTTTACGTCTCTGGTTAGATTTATTCCTAAGTATTTTATCTTCTTCGGGGATATTGTAAATGGTATCGATTTGGTGATTTCCTCTTTAAAATTCTCTTTGTTGGTATAGAGGAATCCAGCTGATTTTTCTGTGTATTTCTTCTATCATGAAACTGCTGAAATCTATTAGTTTCAGCAGTTTTCTTGTGGGTTTTTTGGGGGTTTTCTGTATATAAGTTATATCATTTGCAAATAGAGATAATTTGACTTCTTCCTTACAATTTTGGATGTCCTTTATTTCTTTTTCTAATCTAATTGCTCTGGCTAGAAACTCCAGCACATCGTTGACTAAGAATGGTGATAAATGGCACACATGTCTGCTTCCCATTCTCATTGGGGATGCTTTCAGACTCTCTTCATTTAAGATGATGTTGTCCGTTGGTTTTATATATATGCCCTGAATTATGTTGAGAAATTTCCCTTATATTCCTACTTTGCTGAGAGTTTTTATCATGAATGGCTGCTGGACTTCGTCAATTTTCTTTTCTGCATCAATTGACAAGATAATGTGGTTCTTGTCTTTTGATTTATTAATGTGATGGTTTTCACTGATTACTTTTCTAATATTGAACCATCCCTGCATACCTGATATGAATCCCACTTGGTCATGATGAATTATTTTTTTGATATGTAGTTGAATTCTATTGGATAGAATTTTATTGAGAACTATTGTGTCTATGTTCATGAGGGATATTGGTCTGTAACTTTCTTTTTTGTGTGGTGTCTTTGCCTGTTTTTGATATCAGAGTTATGTTGACTTCATAGATTGAGTTTGAGAGTATTCCGTCATTTTCTACACTCTGAAATACCTTTAGTAGTAGTAGTGTTAACTCTTCTCAGAAAGTTTGGTAGAATTCTCCAGTGAAACCATCAGGACTAGGGCTTTTGTTGTTGTTGGGAGTTTTTAAATTACTTTTTCATTCTCTTCTTTTGTTATAGGTTGATTTAGTTGTTTTACCTCTGTGTTAGTTTAGGTAAGTAGGATGTTTCTAGAAATTTGTCCATTTCCTTCAGGTTTTCAAATTTGTTACAGTACAATTTTCTATGGTATCCTTTTATGATTCTTTTAGTGTCAGTTGAATCTCTTGTGATATCACTCATCTCATTTCTTATTCAGGTTATTTGCCTCCTCTCCTATTTTCCTTTTGTCACTTTGGTCAGTGGTTTATCGATTTTGTTGATATTTTCAAAGAACCAGCTTTAGGTCTTGTTAACTCTTTCAATTATTTTTCTATTTTCTATTTCAGTTAATTCTGCTCTAATTTTTATTATTTCCCTATTTTCTATTTCAGTTAATTCTGCTCTAATTTTTATTATTTCCTTACTTCTTGTGCCCAAAGACTTCTTTTGCTGTTCTCTTTCTATTTATTCGAGTTGTAAGGTTAATATTTTGATATTAGCCCTTTCTTCTTTTTGGATGTGTGCATTTATTGCTATAAAATGACCTCTGAGTACTGCTTTTGCTGTATCCCAAAGGTTCTGGTAGGATGTGTTTTCATTGTCATTTGGTTCTGTGAATTTATTATTCTGTCTTTAATTTCTTGTATAACTCAGTAGTTTTTGAGCAAGATATTGTTTGGTTTTCCATGTGTTTGATGTTTTCCTTGCATTTGATGTTCAAGGCTCCTAGATAGTTATATACAATACATTCCTTTTTTGGGGGGTCTTTGTTGTAAGAGGGACATAGAAAGCGTCTGACTACTCCGCCGTCTTGACCCCGCCTCAAAAACCATTTTTAATACATGCCTATTTTATAAATAGCAAACTATGAATTTAAGAGTCTTGGGCAAGACAATTTGGGAATGAGTAATATAGAAAAGATACTAATCCACGCACTCTGACATCAATGTCCATGTTCTTGATGGTTTCACTAGACTAGGTCCTAGTTTCAAGTAGATATCCACATCACTACTTATATCTTCCTCTTGGTGATGCGCCATGAGTGCCCCTTTTTAAATTAATTTTTTCAAAAATGATTTTTACCTTACATTTAACATTACAAGTACTTATATTTACATTTTACAAAAGCTTTTTTAAAATATATTTCCGTTTTTATTTTAATTTTTAGTCCATTCAAATCTTTTGAATCTGTACTTCAGCAAATAGAAGCAAAATATACCCTGCAGCTTGATCTTCTGTGTGACTTATCACCCTTACATTAATGCATCTTAACAAATATTGGAACAAGTCTAGGATAGGCATTGTGGTAATGTTCACACACTGACATTTAAGATCTGCCATTTAAAATCTTGTTAACTAAATTATATCACTTATTCTTTATGTGCCTCATTTTTTCCTCACCCAATAAATGCACAAAAAATACATGAAGAACACTTAGAATACTTAATAAATACTTTGAAGTAATATCTACAAAATATTGATAGAAGAGAAATCTCCAGAGGTGGATAAATCTTGTTATTGTGATTATTACTTTTATTATTATTATAATTTTTGTAGCATAGTTGTTATTACAAGTCTTATAAGTATTGCTGTAATATGATTAATTAAATGTGGTATTCTGTTAGGGTAAAATATAAATACATATTATTAATTGAGATCATTTGTCTATATTTATCAAGAAATTTCAAATAACTCCCACAGCTATTAATAGCTCTAGGAGATTGTTGATGGTGTGTTCTCATTCCAGTCATCCCTGACACTTACACTAAGAGATTAATTTATCATAATTACTCAACAAGTTAGATAATGCTGAGGCTTCTTTTCATTATCTTCAGGGACCTAAAGCCCCCTTTGATATTCCATTAATAGTTCAGATCCATCATCTTCTCTGAAATTTGAGGTCAAAGCTACCCTAGAATGACACAAAAGAGAGAGATTCACAGGTGGTGTGGATTTCCTCACGAGTGGTCACTCTTCCTCCCTGCACTCAGATTTGAATTTGCCCTTATAACTTGATTTAGTTGATACATGTGGGCAGAAAATGTCATGAAGCCATCCCAAGTCAGTCTATTCATCATTCAAGTAATTCTAACCCCCATCTGAGAGGCCTGGCCCAGGTAGCCACTGGAGACAGAGTGAGAATCCAGGGGAGCAAACCCAGCGCTGACGTGCAGCCTGGAGCTAAGCCACTTCACGAGGTAACTGAGACAGAATTTGGTACTGGCATGTGGAGTACTGCTCTAAGAAATGCCTAAAATGTAGAAGTGATTTTGTAATTGAGTAATTGATAACAGCTGGGCGAATTTTGATGTGTTTGATAGTAAGAGTGTAGATTGCCTTGAAGAAACTGTTGGTAGAATTATTGACATTAATGTTGACTGTGATGAGGACTCAGAAAAAATTTGTGTCTGTGTGGAAAGATTCTATCACCATGAACAAAATGTTGCTAGAAATGGGAACATTAAATGTGATTCTGGTGAGGCTTTAAAGGGAAATAATAAACATATTATTGAATCCTGCAGGAAAAATTATCCTTTTTTATAAGGTGACATAGAAATTTTCAGAATTGTGTTTGTTTTGTGTAAGGCAGAACTTGTTGGTTATAAACCTGTATAATTTGCTGTGAGAATTCCTAAGTAGAATCTAAAAGATGCAGTGTGATTTTTCTTTTTGCTTGTAGTAAAATAAAGAGGAAACAGATTTAGGCATGAACTGTGCAAAAAGGAACCAGGACTTAATGATTTAGAAATCATTATTGTAAAACCTAGGAGCCCTGGTGGCGCAGTGGTTAAGAGCAATGGCTGCTAACCAAAAGGTCGACAGTTCGAATCCACCAGGCGCTCGTTGGAAACACTATGGAACAGCTCTACTTGGCCCTATAGTTTTGCTACGAATCAGAGTCAACTCTATGGCAAAGTTTTTTTGTTTTGTTTTGTTTTGTTTTTCCGTGGGGGGTATTATAAAAACTAAGAGAGTATGCCTTGGAAAGGGCACAAACAGTTCACTATACAAACACTAAAGGGATTAGACCAGCGACTGATCGATCTCATCAGTAGACTTCTGATTGGAGCAACACAGACAGAACAAAATAAAAGAAAGCTGATGGCTTCCTAGAATTCTACAGGCAATAAACGGGCCAATTAAGCTACTTGTTTGCAAACATCTCATGTCCTGCAATAAAAGGAAAGATCAATTATCAAAGTTTGGAGATCAGCCGGACTGTTTCAGAAGTAGCACAGGGAGTAAGGTTGGCATCTTTGGTTTCAAATGGTGGATTCACTCCCCACTAGCTTTCAAAAAGTTGAGTGGAACATCTTAGTACTGGAGTGTAGGGCTGTCATTCAGGTAGACCAAGATAATAGGGACACCACTCAATTTTGTGGCAGGAGGTTAACATGCCAGTGGGTCAGAAAAATGGGGCTGTTCCCCAAAGTTGAATTGGTGGAGTTGCCTTGATGGAGGGCCAGCGATGTGGGGTTGGACTGGAAAGAAGGGCTGACATCCAGGGCCAAGGGGTCTCCACCCATAATATGGAGACTGTGATCAATACTCAGAGTCCAGATGGTGGAGACATTACCCAGGTGTGCTTGGAGAACAGAGGATTATTTTCAGCACTTGAGATCTCATGAGATTTGCCCTATTGTGTTTTGGACTTTTTTGTTTCCATAACTATTCTTTTCACCCATTTTTTTTTTTCCTTTTGGAATTGAAATGTCTACCTTTTGACTGTTCCACAATTATACTTTGGAAGCATATGAATTTTATTCTAGGTTTCAGAGGTCAACTGATAAAAATGAATCTAAAAAAATAAAACACATCCAAGTTCTCACTAATACCTGATTTAGATGATTCAGAAGATATTTTTTACTTAGAATTGATTCTAGAATGGATTGTAGAAGAAGATAGTTTTACATGCCAGCTATGACCACCTGACCAGTTGCAGAAATGAGAACTGTAATTGTTATGGGTATTTCTTTCTTGTATTCTTATGAATATATTTGCATTTGTATCACTCTATCTCTCTATACCAACACCTATACCGATGTAGGGAGCCGTGTTGTCATAGTGGTTAAGAGCCTGGCTGTTAACCAAAAGATCAGCAGTTTGAATCCACCTGCTACTCCTTAGATACCCTATGGGGGAGTTCTACTCTGTCCTATAGAGTTACTATGTATGAGTCAGAATCAACTTAACTACAATGGTATGTGTATTTATATCTATATGTTTTAGTTATCTAGTGCTGCTATAAAGCCATAAGTAGATGGCTTTAACAAATATAAGTGTATTCTGTTACAGTTTATGAAGCTAGAACTCTTAATTCATGTCACCAGCTCTAGGAGAATGTTTTCTCTCTCTGTTGCCTCTGGGGTAGTTACTTGTTCCTTGGTTCCTTGGTGATTTCATATGGTGTGACATATATCTCCAGATATCTGTCCTCTTGCTTCCTTGCTTAATATTCCCCTCATATCTCAACAAAAGAGCACTGGTGGTGCAAAGATTAAGCGCTCGGCTGTTGACCGAAAGGTCAGTGGTCCAAACCCACCAATGGCTCCACAGGAGAAATATGTGGCTGTCTGTTGTTTTAAAGATTACAGCCGTGGGAACCCTTTGGGTCAGTTATACTCGGTCTTACAGGGTCGCTATGGGTTGCTATCAACTAGACAACAATGGGTTTGTTTTGTTTTGTCTTAATTTGGTATATCTCAAAAGAGATTGATTCAAGATATGCCTTACACTAATATTGATTCATTAATATAACCAGTTTTTTTTCTAAATGTGATTAAAACCACAGGTATAGGGGTTAGGGTTTACAATGTATATTTTTGGGGAATACAATACAATCCATAATACTAAGTCTATACGTCAGATAGTTTTTTTCCTTCCTCTTTTATCCCATTATATATCATAAAATACTAGATGTAAAAGAAGATAGTGAGTTTTTGGTTTTATTCATGTTGTATTGTGTTAGGTGGATGTATGACGTTTTAATTGGCTATATTTGGATATTATGTTTGATTTAATGAGATATGAATGTATGTCAAATTGAGAAGGGGGTGGATGCAATGGTTAATTTTATGTGTCAACTTGGATAAACTATGATTCACAATTGCTTGGCCAAACATTTGTCTAGGTTCTGTTATGGAATAGTTAACATGTGATTAAATCACTTGGCTTTAGTTAGATCATATTACTTTCCATAATTTAAAGTAATTTTATGTAATTACATTACATCTAGTATACTGTAATCATTTTCCATAATGCAATCTAAGGTAATGTAATCAATTAATTTTGTTCATACTGCTGTAAGTAGATCTTAAACCCAATTACATCTGAATTATAAAAAACAGCACAATTAATAGACACTCATTGGGAGAAGAGGCAGACAGATGTTTGATACAGATTGATTTACAATGATTTCCAGGAGCTACTAGAAGTGCCAGTAGATGAGGAAAGACATTCCCCTAAACTCATGCCCTAATTCAGACTTACACTCTAATGAATAGTGAGAAAAGAAATTTCCACTCTGTAAAGCTAACCACTTGTGGTATTTATCTTACAGCAGCATTAGGTAATTGAGGCAGTGCATAAAATATATTTCAATAAACTGTAAAAAAAAATCTGGCTCAAACTTTTTGCTATATACATAGTAAATGTGGAACCCTAGTGGCACAGTGGTTAAGGGCTTGGCTGCTAACCAAAAGATTGCCAATTAGAATCAACCAAGCGCATCTTGGAAACCCTATGGGACACTTATACCTGTCCTATAGAGTTACTGTGAGCCAGAATTGGCTCAATGGCAAAAGGTTTTTACAGTATATTGAACGCGTATATATATATATGCATATACATATATGTACGTATATACTCAAATACATTTTAAAAATTCTGTATATATATACAGATTTTTTTTAAAATTTCTGTAATTCACAGGAAAATAGATTTTCTTAGTGAGGCTGTAAGCTAATTTCTGAAATTACTAAAGTAAATGGATAGAATTAATCACAGGAGGCTAAGTTGTAAGGAGAACCCAAGACCTCAGTAAGAAATGTCCCTCCAGTGCCCTTTTGCATGTACTGTTTCCCTGTACTTTACGGCTGCAATTCAGACACTGCAGAAAACCCTCCCTTGCCACATTGCAGAGGATGTTCTTGTCTGGGCTCAGGCTACTCTCACTTCACTGCACTTCTCTTGTACAGTTATATATAGCCATGTCCTCAGCAATCATGTAGCTCAGCTGCAATAAGAACTAGTTGTTTAACTTGTCTCTGGAGATTGAAAATCGGCTCTGGAAAGATAATGCATGGTATGTGTCACTATTAGAGCATATTGCTGACAACACTGCATCTTCTTCCCTAGGGACGACAGATCCTATGCCAATGGTGACCACTGGTTGTGATGGAGAATCTAGAGACTGAGTAGGCGAGGGAGAGGGTTTGCAAGGGCGTCATCAGTCTTGAATCCAGGGCTTGCAGCTGCACCTGAGACAGGATACCTGGGGACAGAAAGAAAAAAAATCAATAATGACAAATTATAAACACCTAATCCAATCCCCACTTTTTAGAAATTTCTGAAACACTCACTGGGTGAAGTAACCACCAAGCAGAACAATATCGACAAGAATATCAAGGTTTTCTGGGCAAGGTTTTTGATTCCTTGAGAATCCAAGTCACATTGTAGAGATGATGCCCCATATCCTCACCTTTAACCTTGATGGTGAAAACTTGATGTTCATGTGGGAGGTCACAGGTATAAGAAGAGAAGCCTGAGGGAAGACCTTAGTCTCTGTTTCAGAAGCTGGAAGGAGAAAGCCTGGCCCAATCCTTGGGTTGGTCCTCCCTTTACTGTGAGCACAGTGGCCTCCATCTTTAGTTCAGAGAAGATGGTGGTCCTCAGAGAGAGCTATTACAATGCAGCATAAACTCTGATTTTTTGAGAACCCCCCCCAGTAATATAGAAATGCCTACATTCTCTTTTTCTGTGTTGTCTCATGAGCACATTCTTTGAGGAGCTCACACTCTTTCTTTATCCTAATATCCCAGGCAGTAAAATTAATACAACAGGTATTGCGCAGAGATTAAGTTTTCAAGGAACACAGACCTAGGGTCGCATTCAAGCTAACCCTTGATTGTTACATTACCTTGAGCAGGTCACTAGACCCTTCCCTAGTGAATACCTCACATGATTAACATTAGAGCAGTACTATTGGAAAATGATTTTTTGGTAAAATTGGTACAGAGCTGTATTCATGAGTGAAAATCAATATTCATAACTGAATACTCTGATACTTTTTTTTTATCTTTTCTTACTACCAGTGCAGCCCATGGAAGCAACAGTGAATAAATCAAACGCCATATTGCATTGGACAAATTTGCTTCAAAAGACCTCTTTAAAGTACTGAAAAGCAAAGATGTCATTTTGAGGACTAAGGTGTGCCTGATTCAAGCCATGATATTTTCAATCACCTCATATGCATGCAAAATTTGGACAATGAATAAGGAAGAATGAAGAAGACTTCATGCCTTTGAATTATGATCTTGGCAAAGAATATTGAACATACTATGAACTGGCAGAAGAATGAACAAGTCTGTCTTGGAAGAAGTACAGAGTGCCAGAGTGCCCTTAGGAAGCGAGAATGGCAAGAATTCTTCTAACATACGTCGGACGTGTTATTAGGGAGGACCAGTCTCTGGAAAAGGACATCATGCTTGGTAAGGCAGAGCTTCAGAGACAAAGAGGAAGACTCTTGATGAGATGAATAGACACAGTGACTACAAAAATGACCTCAAACACAGCAATGATTGTGAGGATGGCATAGGACCTGGCAGTGTTTCCTTCTGTTGTCCATAGGGTCACTATGAGTTGGATCTGGCTGGAAGACACTTAAAATATCACATTTGTACTGATAAACTCTCATTACCTCTATGCTGTTTATTTATAAAATAAACCACCCAGTAGAGTCCACAGGATGAAATGTTCTCTTTTTACCCACTGCTTACTTTTGATTTTTTTTTCTTTCTTTATTTTTTTATTGTTATAATTAAATGAAGTTTACATTTCAAGGTAGTCTCACATACGAATTTTTTTTTGCATACATTGTTATGAGACCCTAAATGCTCACCCCATTCTGCAACAGCACACTCCTCCTTTCCGCCCCTGATTCCCCATAACTGTTCAACCCGCTCCTAACTTTCTATGCCTTCCCAACTCACATCTGGACAGAAGCTGCCCATTTGGTCTCTTGTATTTACTTGACTCGGAGGCACACTCTTCACAAGTATCAGTTTATATCCCACAGTCCAGTCCAATCCCTGTCTGAAGAGTTGGTCTCAGAAATTGTTTCAGTTCTGGGCTGATAGTGAGTCCAGGGGCCTCCAGGGTGCCTCCAGTCTCAGACCATTAAGTCTGGTCTTCTTACTAGAATTTTAGTTCTGCACCCCATCCTTCTACTACTCCATCAGGGACCCTCTGATGTGTTTTTTCCCTGTCAAGAGGTTCATTGGTGGTAGCTGGGCACCATCTAGTTCTTCTGGTCTCAGGCTGATGAAGTCTCTGGTTTATATGTCCCATTCTGTCTCTTGGGCTAATACTTTCCTTGTGTTTTTGGTGTTCTTCGTTCTTCTTTACTCCAAGTGGGTGGGACCAATCGATACATCTTACATGGGCGCTTGAAAGCTTTTAAGACTCCAAACGCCACTCACCAAAGTAGGATGCAGAAGATTTTCGTAATAAGCTTTGTTATGCCAATTGACATAGATGTCCCCTGAAAGCATGGTCCCCAGACCCCGCATCCCTGCTACTCTATCTCTCAAAGTATTTGACTGTATTCAGGAAACGTCTTAGCTTGGTTTAGTCCAGTTGTGCTGACTTCCCCTGTAGTGTGTGCTGTCCTTCCCTTCACCTAAGATGATTCTTATCTACTATCTAGTTAGTGAATAACCCTCAGCCTCCCTTCCCACCCCTGTAACCATCAAAGAATGTTTTCTTCTGTGTTTAAACCTTTTCTTGAGTTCTTATAACAGTGGTCTTATACAGTATTTTTCCTTCTGTGACTGACTAAATATACTCAGCATAAAGAGTTCCAGCTTCCACCATGTTACAGGACATTTCTTAGCTTCATCATTGTTCTTTATCAGTTCGTAATATTCCATTGTGTGGATATACTGCAATTTCTTTATCCATTCTACCGTTGATGGGCACCTAGGTTACTTGCATCTTTTTGCTATTGTGAACAGTGCTGCGATGAACATGGGTGTGCATGTATCTATTCTTGTGACAGCTCTTGTTTCTCTAGGATATATTCCAAGGAGAGGGATAACCGGATAGTATGGTTCTTCTATTTTTAGCTTTTTAAGGAAGAGCCAAATTGATTTCCAAAGTGGTTGTACCATTTTACATTCCCACCAATAGTGTAGAAGTGTTCCAGTCTCTCTACAACCTCTCCAGCATTTATCATTTTGTGTTTTTTGGATGAATGCTAGTCTTGTTGGCGTGAGATGATATCTCATTGTAGTTTTGATCTGCATTTCTCTAACGGCTAATGATCATCAGCATTTCTTCATATGTCTGTTAGCCACCTGAATATCTTCTTTGGCAAAGTGCCTGTTCATATCCTTTGCCCATTTTTAAATTGGGTTATTTGTCTTTTTGTTGTTGAGATTTTGCAGTATCTTGTAGATTTTAGAGATTAGACCCTGATCGGTTTTGTCATACCTAACATTTTTTTTCCCAGTCTGTAGGTTGTCTTTTTACTGTTTTGATGAAGTCTTTGGATGAGAATAAGTGTTTTATTTTTAGGAGTTCCCATATATCTTGTCTCTCTTTTTGTGCTTGTGCATTGTTACTTATGGTTGGTATTGGGTTTATGCCATGTGTTGGAGCTCCTAGCGTTGTCCTTATTCTTTCTTCAATAATCTTTATTGTTTTCAATTTTTATATTTGTCTTTGATTCATTTTGAGTTAGTTTTTGTACATAGAGTGAGGTATGGGTTCTGTTTCAGTTTTTTTACATGTAGATATCCAGTTATATCAGCACCATTTGTTAAAGAGACTGTCTTTTCCCCAATTAATGGACTTTGGACCTTTGTCAAATATTAGCTGCTCATAGGTGAATGAGCTTATACCTGGATTCTTAACTCTGTTCCATTGGTCTATGTATCTGTTGTTGTACTGGCACCAGGCTGTTTTGACTACCATGGCAGTATAATAGGTCCTGAAATCCGGTAGTGTAAGGTCTCCCACTTTGTTCTTCTTCTTGAATAATGCATTATTTATTCGGGGCCTCTTCCCTTTCCATATGAAGTTGGTGATTAGATTCTCCATCTCATTAAAAAATGTTGGTGGAATTTGGATTGGTATTGCATTGTACTTGTAGATTGCTTTGGGTAGAATTGACTGTCTCTATGTTGAGTCTACGTGTCCATGAGCAAGGTATATTTTTCCACCTATGCAGGTCTCTTTTAGTTTCTTGCAGTAGATTCTTGTATTTTTCTCTGTATAGACTTTTACTTCTCTGGTTAGATTTATTCCTAAGTTTTTTATCTTCTTGTGGGCTATTCTAATTGGTATTGATTTGGTGATTTCCTTTTCAAGGTTCTCTTTGTAGGTGTAAAGGAATACAACTGAGTTTTATGTGTTTATTTTGTATCCTAAAACTTGCTGAAATATTCTATTAGCTCCCATAGTTTTCTTGTGGATTCTTTGGGGTTTTCTATGTAAAAGATCATATAATCTGCAAACAGAGATTCTTTGACTTCTTCCCTACCTATTTGGATGCCATTTATTTCCTTTTCTATCCTAATTGCTCTGGCTAGCACCTCCAGCACAATGTTGAGTAATAGTGGTGATAGAGGACATCCTTGTCTGGTTCCTCTTGTCAAGGGGAATGCTTTCAAAGTCTTTCCATTTAGGAAGATGTTGGCTGTTGGTTTTGTATAAATGCCCTTAATTATATTGAGGAATTTCCCGTCTATTCTTATTTTTTTGAGAGTTTTTATCATGAATGGGTGTTGGACTTTGACAAATGCCTTTTCTTCATCGATTGATAATATCATGTGGTTCTTGTCTTCCTTTTATTTATGTGGTGGATTACATGGATTATTTTTCTAACGTTGAACCATCCTTGCATACCTGGTATAAATCCTACTTGGTCATGGAGAATTAGTTTTTTGATATGCTGCTGAATTCTATTGGCTAAAATTTTGATGAGGATTTTTGCGTCCATGTTCATTAGAGGTATAGATCTGTAATTTTCTTTTTTTTTTGTGGTGTCTTTACCTGGTTTTGGAATCAGGGTTACGCTGGAGAATGTGTTTGCGAGTATTCCATCCTTTTCTATGCTCTGAAATACCTTTAATAGTAGTGGTGTTATCTCTTCTCTGAAAGTTTGGTAGAATTCTCCAGTGAAGCCAACTGGGCCAGAGCTTCTTTTTGGTGTTGTTGTTGGAAGTTTTCTAATAACCTTTTTAATCTCTTCTTTTATTATGGGTTTATTTAGTTGTTCTATCTCTGTTTGTGTTAATTTAGGTAGGTAGTGAGTTTCTAGAAATTTGACCATTTCCGCTGGGTTTTCAAATATGTCAGAGCACAATTTTTCATAGTGATCTGTTATCATTCTTTTGATTTCAGTTGGGTCTGTTCTGATATCACCCATCTCATTTCTTATATGGGTTATCTGCTTCCTCTCCAGTTTTTCTTTTGTCAGTTTGGCCAATGGTTTATCAATTTTGTTGATCTTTTCAAAAAACCAGTTTTTGGACTTCTTAACACTTTCAATTTTTTTTCTATCTTCTAGTTCATTTAATTCTGCTCTAATTCTTAGTATTTCCTTCCTTTTGGCGCCTGTGGGCTTCTTTTGCTGCTCTCTTTCTACTTGTTCCAGTTGTAGAGTTAATGCTTTGATTATGACCCTTTCTTCTTTTTGGATGTGTGCATTTATTGCTATAAACTGACCTCTGAGCACTGCTTTTGTTATGTCCCAAAGGTTCTCGTAAGATGTGTTTTCATTCTCGTTTGATTCTATGAGTTTCTTTATTCCATCCTTAATTCCTCCTTTAGCACAGTAGTTTTTGAGCAAGGTGTTGTTCAGTTTCCACGTGTTTGATTTTTTTCCCTTCCTTTTCGTGTTGTTGATTTCCACTTTTATGGCTTTATGGTCAGAAATGATGCTTTGCAATATTTCGATGTTTTGGATTTTGCTAACGCTTTCTTTATGGCCTAATATGTGGTCTATTCTGGAGAATGTTCCATGCGCTTTGGAAAAGAAAGCATACTTGGCTGCTGTTGGGTGCAGTGTCCGGTATCTGTCTATGAGATCAAGTTGGTTGATTGTAACATTTAGCTCTTCCATGTCTTTGCTGAGCTTCTTTCTGGATGTTCTGTCCTTCACCGAAAGTGGCGTGTTGAAGTATCCTACTACTATTGTGGAGCTGTCTTTCTCTCTCTTCAGAGCCATTAGAGTTTGTTTTATGTATTTTGGGGACCTGTTGTTGGGTGCATAAATATTTATTATAATTGTGTCCTCCTGGTGTACAGACCCTTTAATCATAATATAGTGCCCTTCCTTATCATTTGTGGTGGATTTTACTTTAAAGTCTATTTTGTCAGAGATTAACATTGCCACTCCTGCTTTTTTTGAGTGCTGTTTGCTTGATATATTTTTTCCACCCTTTGAGTTTTAGCCTGTTTGTGTCTTTAAGTTTAAGGTGCGTCTCTTGTAGGCAGCATACAGATGGATCATGCTTTTTTATCCAATCTGCCACTCTCCGTCTCTTTACTGGTGTATTATGCCAGTTTACATTCAGCGTAATTATTGATAGATAAGAGTTTAGTGCTGTCATCCTGATGCCTCTTTTTGTGTGTTATTCACAGTTCCTTTGCTCCCCTTAATTTTTTGTGTTGAGTCATTTTTTTTATGTATTTTTTCCATCTTTTTCATTTGTTGTAGATTTTGTGTTTGCTGGGTCTTTATGTTTTTCTACCTTTTTATTTTGATTTTTAGGTTTCTTAGATTCCTTTGTGGTTACCTTAATATTTATCCCTGTTTTTCTAAGTTTAAACCAGTCTTTTATTACTTTATACCGCATTAACTTACCCTCCATTTGAAAAATCAATGTCTGCATTTTTAAGTCCCTCTTTTTTGTTTTGCTGTTGTCTTTTTTACATACTGATATCTGTTTCCCTATTTTCAGTGTTTTAGCTTTGATATAGTTTCTATTTCAATATCTGAGTTAATTTCTGGTTGCTCTGCCCTGTGTTCTAGTCTTGCCTTGTTAGCTGGTGTTATTGATTATCTAACCGTAGGATTCCCTTTAGTATTTCTTGTAATTTTGGTTTTGTTTTTGCAAATTCTCTGAACTTCTGTTTATCTGGAAATGTCCTAATTTCACCATCATATTTGAGAGACAGTTTTGTTGGATATGTAACTCTTGGCCGACAGTTATTTTCCTTCAAGGCTTTAAATATGTCATCCCATTGCCTTCTAACCTGCATGGTTTCTGCTGAGTAGTCCGAGCTTATTCTAATTGACTCTCCTTTGTAGATGACTTTTCTTTTATCCCTAGATGCTCTTAAAATTCTCTCTTTATCTTTGGTTTTGGTAAGTTTGATTATAATATGTCTTGGTGACTTTCTTTTGGGGTCTACCTTATGTGGGGTTCGACGAGCATCTTGGATAGATATCTTCTCATCTTTCATGATATCAGGGAAGTTTTCTGTCAACAAGTCTTCAGCAATTTTCTCTGTATTTTCTGTTATCCTCCCCTGTTCTGGTACTCCAATTACTTGTAGGGTATGTCTCTTGATAGACTCCCACATAACCCTTAGAATTTCTTCATTCTTTTTAATTCTTTTAACTGATTTCTCCTCAAATAAGTTGGCCTCAAGAGCTTTATCTTCAATGTCACTAATTCTAACTTCTACGGCCTCAATTCTCTTCCTATGACTTTCTATTGATTTGCCTAATTCTGAAATTTTATTGTTAATATTCTGGATTTCTGATTGCTGTCTCTCTATGGATTTTTGCAGCTTATTAAATTTGTCATTATTTTCTTGAATAACATTTTTAAGTTCTGCTACTATTTTGTCTGTATGTTCCCTGGAAATTCCTCCATTTTGTAGAATTTCCTTTCTAATTTCTAAGAGAGTACTGTATATTAATCTTTTGTATTCTGCGTGTGGTAATTCCAAGAAATTCTCTTTGTCCAGAGAATTTATTGATTCTGTATTTTGGGAGCTTGCTGAAGCCATCATGGACTGCCTCTTTATGTGATTTGGTATTGACTGTGGTCTCCGTGCCATCTATAAGTTATTATATTTATTTATTTTATATTTGTTTACTTTGTCCTAGCTTCTTGTTTGTTTTGAAACACTAGTGTCCTGTCACCATGTAGATAATTCTGTTACTAAGTATGTGTCCACAGGAGTCCATTAAATTTTCCTATGTGGGTGTATGTCAGGTGACCAGGCAGTCAGTCAACAACTGTGTGGTGTAGGCTCTCACCTACAGTCCTAGAGAGGCATGGGTGATTTGTGCAGGCACTGGACCCTGGCTGTGGTAGGTGGTCATGCCCTGACCCATGCAGGGGACTGACGGCTTCCCCTGAGTGTTTGAAAAAAAGCATGCCCCTATTCTCTTGGGTGAATAGGTAGTTGAATTTTGCAGCCGGACTATCAGCTCCTCACCCTGGTGGCTGTAAAGACTCGAGAGCACGCCTTTTTCTTGGACTTCTGTAGCAGGTGACTAGAAGGTTTATGTGCTGCCACCAGTTCTCAAGCCCCTGTTGCGGATCAATAATAGTGCCTACTTAAGGGGCAGAGCTTTTTCGAGGGTCACAAATCTCCCACTTCACAGCTGAAACAGTTGGAGTTAAAGTTCAGATGTTTGCCCTGTTGTACTGTGGTAGTGAGGGCTAACGCTGTTGAGATGGGTCTCCACAAGGTTTTACAGGGGTGTAAAGGACTCAGAGTCTCTGGACCCCTTATGCCTGTGCCTAGCAAAAGAGTTGTGTCGACCCTGTGTTTCTGGCTTAGTGGAGCCAGTAGGTTATTTTTTTCCCTCTCTAAGGCCAGGAGAATGGGTCAGGGCACTTTTTGGGATCTACTTCTGGCCCAGAAGACTCCTGGTGCAGAGAGCGGAGGGAGGAGGTAAAAGGGAGAGAGGTTTTTCCCAAATGGGCTTTTTTTAAAAATCTCCACGAAAAGCCGCATGCATGTACTTATTTTTTGCTACTTGGGAGCTGCTTTTCACTGGTTCGGAGTGTCCAAGCAGAATCTCTGCTGCTGGATCTCTTTCAATGTGGAAACTCCTTTCTGATTGCACGCACAAGTGTTTGCCTGCTTCACTGTGGACCCAGCACGCCTGAGGAGTTGTTGGTATGCACATCGGAGGAGCTGCTGGTGCGACCAAGGATCTGCTGGCACTCCTCCACCACTCTGGTGCTGCTGACTTCTTCTTAACCATCTCCCTTTACCCATGCCACTCAGTTCGATTCCTCAACTTTGCTTTGTTCAGGGCTTCTAGACATTCATACATAATAAAATCACTTGTTTTTCCAGGTCTTTGTTGTAAGAGAGATATAAGAAGCATCTAACTATACTGCCATATTGGCTCCGCCCCTCTCCTGCTTACTTTTGATATTGACGTGCACTGTATGTACTCTCCTTAGAAAACTTAAGTAGAAATGCTTAACCCTAGAATGACTGCTGAAAAACTATATATATATATATATATGTCTCACGTTATGGAAGATGGAATCCACCATTTACTACAAATGGAAAAAAATCAATAAAAATCAGGGAAGAGGCTAAGAAATGAGGAGGGTAGAGTGAGCTGTTCTCGAAGACATCTAAAGAGAGTTTCAGAAGAAGAAAGGGATGAGATCAGAGACAATGATTTGAAGAAATAAAATATGAGAACTTTATTAGGGTGAGGAAAAATACCAGCCAAATATTCAAAAAGACAAACTCATCCCAAAGATAAAAACACATTAAAATTCCCATATACACGTATTACAGTAAAAATGAAGAGCTCCACTGTTTTTGTACTTTTATGAATTTCCTAGATCATTTCAACAGATTTTGAAATTAAAATTGAGAAAAAAATGGTACTTCTTTTCACTATCCAAATAAGGAATGGAAATAAATGGTGTCAAGTAGACAGAGATGGAACTGCTACCTCTTCTTCTAACCATGGTCGACTCTAGAACATAGATGAGGTGTGATAGCTCATTGAGTGTCCTGCCTGCCCATCCTATGGTTAGACAGATATAAGCTCACTCCTTGGCAGCTTGAGTATCCCCCCACAGAGGACAACCTGGCTCTATAGAATTGCAGCTGGTGCTCTCTGTAGGCTCTTAGGTGTGCAGAACAAGCTCCTACCCCCCAGACTCCGCAGCCTTTGTTCTTCCCCACGGAAGTCAAGGGAACTTTTGGGAAAAATGTTGAATTTACTCCATCAAGGAAAATGGGAAAATATGTTATCACTGTATACTTAACAATTCCTAATAAGAAAGGTAACTCAGGGACATAAGACACAGCACCTTGTAATGGATAATGAGATTGATGTACAGGTGGCAATTACATTTGTTTGCACCCTACAGGGATCCCTGGTGGCACAGTGGTTAAGAGCTCTACTGCTAAGCAAAGGTCAGCAGTTCGAATCCTCCAGCCCCTCCTTGGAAATCCTATGAGGCAGTTCTACTCTGCCCTATAGAGTCGCTATGAGTCAAATCCACTAGATGACAATGTATTTTTTTTTTAAATGAGCCGACCCACAGGCTTGCTTCTTATAGGTCACACAAGGTGTCAAGTTGTTATCTGTTACTGTTGTTTGTCTTGAAGTTGATTCAAACTCATAGCAACTCTATAAGGCAGAAGAGAACTGTCCCCATAACATTTCCTAGATTGAAATATTTATGGGAGCAGATTTCCAGATCTTTGCTCCTTCAGAACAGCTGGTGAATCCAAATGAGTACCTTTCAGTTAGAAGCCATGGGTTTAACGATTGCATCACCAGGGCACTTTCCTTAGTTACCTATTGCTGCTATAAGATAAGTACAAGGGGGTGGCTTTAACATAGAAATGTATTTTTTTCACAGTATATGGTCACCGTGAGTCAGAATTGACCTCACTGCAATGCTTTCCTTTTGGATTTATTTAGGAGTTTAGGGGTCCAATTTCAGGGCACTGGTGGTAGGGTGATGCTGTCTCTATCAACTCTGTGGAAAAATCCTCCTCTCTTTCAGTTGGTCTTCCTCAGTTTCTCGGGGATGTCCATGTGACATCAATCATTCTCCATTTGTGCTTCCCTCTTCCTTCTGTGCCTAAATGCTCTTTTATGTCTCAGAAGTTATTGGCTTAACACACGTCTTATACTGATATGGCCTCATAAACATAAGAAAGAAAACCATATTTCCAAATGGAATTACATAGACAAATATAGGGTTTTGATTCAGAACACATATTTTTGGGGGGAACAATTCAATCCATAACACAAGGGAAACAAATAAAACATATTTTTTAGTTAAAATGCAGTAAACAGAGTTATAGCCATGAGAATGCAACTCTCATTTTTCCAACCACAGGGGCTCAATGGTCTAGGGAGACAAGCTGTGCCCTCTGAAACCCATCACATGGTTTGTTTTGAGACCCCACATTCCATAGGAATTCCCAGCCAGTGTCTGAACATGACAGCAGGACAAAGGCAGGCCAGTTGTTGGGAGACACTGGGCTGCTCTGATGAACAACTGTGTCTTAAGGACACATTGACAGCTTTGTTGTGCCTTCTGTGGACAGAGCAGCACTTTAGGAAAGTCTTCCTCATCCTCCTCTCCCTCTCCTTCTACTGGAGGTCAGACTTGCATCATGGCTGAAAGATCCCTCAGCTTTGCCTGGTCCCCTCTGCATGTATCAGCCTACCTAAAAGATACTCTCTTCTTTAGGCATTAGAGAAGGTTTCCTCCTATTACAATGAAACTTTTTTTAATTCAGTGGCTGAGACAGAAACAAATCTAGAGAGGTTCCCCAGGGAAATTGTTAGATGGAGAGTAATTCCCAGACACTGACAGGAAACCAGCTTTTAGCTGCCCTCTGCACCTGTCCCTGGAACTTTGGCCTGTGGTTGAGGGTCCTGAGCAACCTGTACAGCATAGTTCCTTCCTGCAGGGAGGTTTCTATCTGGGCTCATAATGATTTTCCCTCACTGTGTCTCTCAGACTACAATACACAGTTGTGCCTTCAGCTCTCAGGTTGTCCATTTGCAGATACAGCATGTTCTTGGTGTTGTCACTGAAGATTGTGAATCAAACGTTTACAGGGCCTACATAAGATTTGGTAACACCTTTAGTACTAATAACTGAGACCCACTCCAGTCCCTTCCCTGGAGTCTATGACACAGCTCATGTCATAACTGCCAAAAGTGAATCTAGAGACTGCACAGGAGAGTCTCAGAGATCCCCAGCCATCCTCATGTTTCCCCCCAACTCCATCAGCTGCACCTCACACTGGACACATGGAAAGGCAGAGACATCCTGGTCAGGAAAACCATCACACTTATCCACTGTTTCCCTCTCTCATATCCACTAAAATACTGAAGATCTCTTGTTCTCTATATAATGACCTTTTAAAAGAACAAGAAAAAACCACCTCAGCACAAACTTCATGGAAGACTCATCTGTGGTCAGTTTGATTACTGACTGGGACACTCATGAGTCTATGGACTAAGGTTTCACTCTCAGGCTCCAGGGTTGAGGCTGGAGTGATTCCCATCAGCAGAAGAACATGCCTTATTTAAATGTCCTCCTATGATATAGATGGCTGAGGGGCTGATGCCTTCATAGAAGGTGTTTCCTCATAGCAGACATGACTGTCATTGGGGAGTTAGGTGGCTAGGATAGTATTTGGGAAAAATATGATTTCTTATTGTGGGACTTTGCTGTACTAAATTCTTAGTACATATCATCTTATTTCATTTTTACATAAGCACACAAAACATGTATTGTGGGTGACAATATTACCAATATTTTACAGATGAATGTCAAACTAAAAGCAGAACATGGCGGGGGTTGGGTGAATTCCCAAGATCTGGTAAGAGTTATTCCAGTGTTTGGGCCTCTGCTCCTTGTAAATTAACCCAATTGCTCCCATGAACCACCTCCATGACAGAGATAGACATGTCTAATGACATTTGCAGAACTACCTACCTGTAATGAGAACAGGGCATGATTTTGTTGCATTCTAGTGTTTATTCTAGGAATGTGTAGAGAACTAGGGTCCTTCAAGATGAATTACAAGAATGCTTGACCTTTACTGTGTCATTATCTATCACTTTTATTCTACCAATATATATATATATGTATTTATTTTGACAACTTTATGAAGGTATGATTGACATATAATATACTTCACTTACCTAAAGTGTACAATTTGATGAGCATTAACTTATGTGCACGCCAGGGCAAACATCAGCACAACCAAGAGAGTGAACAATTCCATACTCTCCAACATCTTCCTATAATTCCTTTCTAATTTCTTCCTTCTGCCTTTCTCTCCACCCACCCTGAAGCCAGGCAACTACTTTTCATCTTTATGTTACTTTAGATTAGGTTGCATCTTGTACAATTTATATAAAAAGAATCATAATTTATGCACTTTCATTTACTTAGTTTGTTTCACTCAGCACAATTATTTCTTGATGTATCCATTTTGATGTGTATATCATTATAAGTAATTCAAATGTTGAATAGTATTCAAAGTATGCATTTACTTCAATTGATTTATACATACCCATGCTGAGAGGTTTTGGATTGTTTCAACTATCTGCTGTTACATAGAAAGCTGCTGCTCATCTGAGAGATACAGAGAGCTGAATGAACAAAGGCATTCTCTTCTTACAACAACAAAGCTATATAAACTTCAAATAAACATACCAGCCTTAACATCTTGGAAAATTGAAGTCAGAGGACAAACAATAAATCTGACCTCTCAAGGGACATAGGTGCTTGCTAAGAGAATTGATGTTCTGGGAAGAAGCCATCAAGACCTGTATTCAGTGGGCACTTGTAAAATCCCATAGAGACTGGGAGAGGGAGTGAAAAACTTTGTCCAGAATCACCTCCCTTTTCTTCCATAAGGTATAAGAGTCTTAATGTGCAGAAGAAGGGCAACAAAACAGGGATCTGAGGTCACTTCTGGAAAACCACTCCATCTATGGAGGAAACAGATGAGAAAAAAGGATACTCTATCCTGGAAGAGGGCAAGAAGTTCTCTTAGGCCCATGATTCCCACTGAAGGAGAGACAGAGACAGTTGGAAAAACCTCACCCTAAACCCAGGTTCACAATGCCCTCTTAAGAATGAGGTTCAGTCATAAGATCAGTAAAAGCCCTACCCCCTTAGCACAAACCCCACCAAGACTCTGTTGTTATTGCCGTTGTGTACCTTCAAGTTGATTGTGACACATAATGACTCTATAGGTCAGAGTAGAACTGCCTCATAGGGTTTCCAATGAGCACTGGTGGATCTGAGCTACCAATCTTTTGGTTAGTAACCTGAGCTCTTAATCATTTCTCCACCAAGACTCTTGACCACAACACTAACAAACATTAGATAAATTAACACTGGAATGCACCTAGGAGTGCTGAAAGGGCAGGAGCAATTTCTCTTTGAAGAGCACAAAGAAAAGATCCAAAGCCAAGGAAGAAGGAAAGCCAACAGGGTATCTATCATCAGAGAAACTGAAGTCTCTAGTGCCCAGAGCAAAATAGAACTTCAACTCTGGCAGTGATGACAACAATAAACTCCAAATGTAATCTTAAATAAACTCAATAAAATTTTCACAATAAAAACCTAACAATGTTAAGATATTGTCATCTCCAAGGATAAAATAGTGATAATAATAAAATTAATAGTAACAACTAATAATAAAGAAAATAAAATGCCGACATCTACTATTCTTTTCAATACTTCTGGCTTTCAACAATTATTATCAGCATACCATAGAGAGAGACAACAGTATGTGTGAATAAATTATCAAAATGACATTTATATATGAAAGAGATATTGGAACTATCAGACTAAACAAATAAGTTAAAATAACTATGATTAGTATGTTAGAAGCACTAAAGAAAAAGATAGACAAATTGCAGTATTAGATAGTTAACCTCAACAGAGAGACGGAAACTATAAAAAAGAGTCAAACGGAAATTCAGGAATTAAATGGTAACAATGGCATGTGGGTAGTGTCTGACCTCCCTTAATTTCACAAGGGGGAAAGAGAATCAAAATCAAGGGGCCAAGGCTGACTCCTATGAGGTAGAGGTCAGACATGCCTCCTCTCTCAGTCACCTTTACTAATTCTGACACGTCCCTTCCACGGCACTCTCTATCTCCCTGCTGCGTTCAACAATTCATTGCAATGACCACACAGAACTCACATAACTATTATTATGGAATTTATTAGAGAAATAACAGGTAACAATTCAGGCTTAGGAACAGTCAAAGAGACAGTTCTTCCATCAGGACAGGCTCTTCCCAGCCATGCTCGAAGGCATGCATCTCCCTGGCCCTAGGTCTTTGCCCAAAGACACTCGTCTTTCTTGATCTGTGGACTGGGAAGCCCACAGTGCCACCTCCTGCTGCCGTGTCTCAGCTGCCGGGTCTCTCCTGACACCACTTCTCACCTTCTTCAGGATTTTAGCTCACTCTCTGTCTCCTGGATCCAGGAGGTTCTTAACACAGGGAACCTAGGTTCAAATGGGTTCAGATGACCTGCAAGCTCCTGGCAGTTCTTCCTTGGTGGTGGTAGGATCTTCTCTTTGCTGCCTCTGAGGTGGCTTGTTTCAAATCTAGTCAGATGACAAAACTGATCAATCGCGTTGGTAGGCCGTATTTACCCTATCACACAGTCCTGCCTAATCACTTGAGTGGGAGTTACAATACCATGGCTAGAAAGGTCACAGAAAAGTGACCATCACACTGCATAAATAAAGCCAAACAGTAACAGAAATCAATTGTGTCTTTTACGGTATCAAAAGTAGACTTTTCACACCTGTGAAAAGAAACAATAAACTTGAAAATGTGTCAAATAAATGACCAACCTAAAATGCAGAGTAAAAGGGTTTGAAAAACATTGCAGAATATCCAATAGTTGTTTAACAATATCAGTTTAATTTAGGTGTTATTGAAAACCAAAGAGAAGAAAGGGAAGGGAAGAAGAAATATTTGAAGCTATAGCACACACACACATCCACCCTAGTCATACCATATTTAAAATCCTGAAAGACAAAGAAAAAGAGACAAACTTAAAGATGTACAAAGGAAATATACCTTATAGAGGAACAATAAAATTATCACTGCAGTCTTCTTGTCAAAATCATACAAGATTATGGAGTAATATTTGTAGTGTTGAAAGAAAAACAAAGTGAACCCAGAATTTCTATACCCAAAGAAAATATCCTTTGAAGGAGACATAGAATCCTGGCCATCAATGAAAGCTGTCTCATTTCTCTCGCAGACTCCACCATCTAATCACCAAGGAAATTTGCAGACACAGTGGGATCAGGTGATCTCTGTCTCTCTCTCTTTCTATCTTTCTATCTGTACCTGTACCTGTATCTATATCTAGATAGATAGATAAATAGATAGGTAAATACTATAAGATCTATTTAACTGGAGAACACTAATACATAATTATATCTAGGTTTAACCTCAAGAAACCATACATTTATTTTTTCATTTATATCTGATCAAATAATACTATTTTAAATTGTTATTATAAAAAAACAAAGATGTGTTTGATATATATATATTTCTATCTAAACATCATAATAATTTTGTTGATTCTCTTCACTTCTAAAATCTCCTAATATGCTGTAGGACTTAATCTCTTCTTTCTACATTCTTTGTTTACATAAATCAACTAGCATTAATATAATATTTTTACTGATGAGAGTTTATCTTTTCTTTCCTTGAAGATCTTAAGTATTTTCTATTTTTTGTTCATACTGTATAAATGTGATTCAATTATACATATATATTCAAAACATTCTTATATAACTTCTATTTACTTGAGAAGTTTATATCAGGGCTTATATATTTCTCTAACAGCAGGTAATTTTACTAAACTTATTTTTGTTTATCTTTCTGATACTTCTAATAAAGAAGTCTGGTTATTGTTTATTTCTAAAGGATTAAACCTTCAGTTGTTCTGTTAGCTTTAGGGGAAGTAATTTCATCTGTTATTCAAGCTCAAGAATTTCCAATGCACATTAAAATTAAAATAAAGGAATCCTAGGAACAACTCTATGTGGACAAACTTGATATTTTAAATTAAATGAACCAATTCCATTCAATATATAATCAAACTCATGCAGGAATAAATACATAATATGAATAAGCTTATCTTTATTAAATATATTGAATAAATAACAAATAACCTTCCCAAACTGAAAGGATCATTTCCAGGTGGTTTTACTGGTGAACTCAACCAAAACATTTAGAGACGGATTTCCATCAAAACTCCTCTAGGTCTTTGAAAAAATTGAAGAGGAAGAAACACTTCCTAACTGATTTCATGATGTCAGCATTACGGAAATAATGAAACCAGACAAATACATTATTGGAAAAGAAATCAGAGATGGATATCTTTAATGAACACAAAAGCAAAAATTCTCAACAAAATACTAGCAAATTGAATCCATCAACCTATTACAATAATTACACACCACAGCCAAGTGAATTTTATCTCAAATATACAAAATTGGTTCAACATTCCCAAAATAATATAATATCCCATATCAACAGGAAAAGGAAAAATATATGAGCATACCAATAGTTGTAGAAAAAAAAATATTTGACAAAATCTAAAATTCATTCATGACAAATATTCTCAGTAAAGTAGTGATAGTGGTGAACTTTTTCAACTTGATAATTTTTTTTAAAAAAAGAACAACACCATACATCATGCTGAAAGGTGAGAAATCAGAAGTACTCTTCCCCCTTAGAACAGGAACAAGGTAAATATAACCTCTCTCACCATTTCTATTCAGCTTTGTCCTCTAAGTCCTAGCTAATGTTATTACACACAGAGAAATAAAAAAATGAAATAATATATGTTCATATTGGAAAGAAATAATTAACTATGTTGATTCTCAGGTAATATGATTGTCTATGTACAGAAATCCCAAAGCAGTCACAAAAAAATCTCCTGGAACTAACAAAGGATTATAGCAACGTTGCAAGATACAAGGATAACATAAATGTCAATTACCTCTGTATAAACCATCAATTAACTCTTGAGATGTAAAATTAAAAACAAAACACTGTTTACATTATCACCAAAAAAAAAACAGACAAACTTAAGTGTAAAGTTTACAAAGGATGTATAAGATCTATACGAGAAAAAGCAAAAATCTGATTAAATTGATAAAAGATGATCTAAATAGAAAGACATTTAGTCATGGATAAGAACACTTAATATGGGGACGTACTCAACATGGCAGAGTAGTTACATGCTTCCTATATCCCTCTTACAACAAAGACCTGAAAAACAAGTGATTTGATTCTATGTGACTATCTGGGAGCCCTGAACAAGGCAAGATTAAGAAATCCATCTGAGTGATACAGCAGGGAGACCCGTCTGGAAGAGGTGAGGAGGGCTAGACCTGCGGGGGTGAAACTGCAGCACCAGAGACACACGGGGCCACGGTGAAGCAGGCAAACAGCTGTGCGGTGCACGCGGGAAGCAGTTTCCACATCGAGAGAGACCCAGCAGAAGAGATTCTGTTTGGACACTCCAAACCAGTGAAGAGCAGCTCCCTTGAGGTTAGGATAAGTACATGCATGCACCCTTTCACGGGGATTAAAAAAAAAATAGAAAAAGAAAAGCCCATTTGGGAAAAACCTCTCTCCCTTTTACCTCTTCCCTCTGCGCTTTGCACCAGGTGTCCGCTGGGCCGAAAGTAGATCCTAAAAGGTGCCCTGACCCATTCTTCTGTCATTGGAGAGGGAACAAATAAGCTGCTGGCTCCCCTAGGCCAGGAACACAGGGTCAGCACAGCTCCTTTGCTGGGCACAGATATCAGAGGTCCACAGACTCTGAGTGCTTTACACAGCTGTATAGTCTTGTGGGGACCCATCTTAACAGCATTACTCCTCACTGCCACAGTACAACAAGACAAACTTCTGAAGTTTAACTTCAACTACTTCAGCTGTGAACTGACAGATTTGTGACCCTCGAAACAGCCCTGCCCCTTAAGTAGTCACTTTTATCCATCTGCAGCAGGGGCTTGAGGACTGGTGGTAGAACATAAAGTGCCTAGTCACCTGCTACAGGAGTTCAAGAAAAGTGTTACCCTCGAGTCTTGACAACCAACAGAGCGAGGTGCTCATAGTCCAGGTGTAAAACACATCTACCTCCTCACCCTAGAGAATAGGGACAAACTTTCCTTTCAGACTCTCAGGGACAGCCGTCAGCCCCCTGCCTGGCTCAATACGTGATCCCCTACTACAGCCAGAGTCCAGGGCCTGCACAAATCACCCATGCCTCTCTAGGACTAGGGGTGAGAGCCTGCAACACACACTTGGTGACCGACTGCCTGAACACCCGAGCTGAACCCATATAGGAAAATTTAATGGACTCCTGTGTGCACATACTTAGTTACAGAACTAACTACCTGTTGACAGGATGTTAGAGATCCGAAAGTGTCAAAAATCAAACTAGTGCACACGAGCAGCTTACTTGGACATATCAAAACAAAATAAATAAGAAGCCAGGTTTCACTAAGCAAATAAAAAATAAAATTATAATAAATTATTGATAGCTCGGAGATAACAGTCAATATCAAGTCACATAAAGAGGCAGTCCATGACAGCTTCAGCAAGCTCCCAAAATAATCAATAAATTCTCTGGAGGAAGAGAACTTCTTAAATTACCAGAGGCAGAATACAAAAGATTAATATACAGAACTCTAATAGAAATAAGGAAATTGTACAGAATGCAGAAATAGCCAGGGAACATACAAAGTAATAGCGAAACTTAAAAAAAGGTATTCAAGAACATAATGCCAAATTTAAAAGGTGTAAGAATCTATAGAGAGACAGCAATCAGAAATTCAGAAGATTAGCAATGAAATTTCAGAATTAGACAAGTCATTAGAAAGTCATAGGAGCAGAATTGAAGAAGATGTTGGAATTAGCGACACTGAAGATAAAGCTCTTGACCCCAACTTATTTGAAAGGAAATCAGATAAAAGAATTAAAAAGAATGTAGAAATTCTAAGAGTCATGTGGGACTCTACCAAGAGAAATAACCTACTAGTGATTGGAGTACAAGAACGGGGGGGGGGAGAACAGAAATCACAGAGAAAATTGCTGAAGATTTGTTGACAGAAAACTTCCCTGATATCATGAAAGATGCAAAGATATCTATCCAAGATGCTCATCGAACCCCACATAAGGTAGATCCCGAAAGAAAGTCACCAAGACATATTATAATCAAACTTACCAAAACCAAAGATAAAGAGAGAATTTTAAGAGCATCTAGGGATAAAAGAAAAGTCATCTACAAAGGAGAGTCAATTAGAATAAGCTCGGACTACTCAGCAGAAACCATGCAGGCAAGAAGACAATGGGATGACATATATAAAGCCTTGAAGGAAAATAACTGTCAGCCAAGAGTGACGTATCCAACAAAACTGTCTCTCAAATATGATGGCGAAATTAGGGCATTTCCAGATAAACAGAAGTTCAGATAATTAGCAAAAACCAAACCAAAATTACAAGAAATACCAAAGGGAGTCTCGTGGTTAGATAATCAATAACACCAGCTAACATCACAAGTCTAGAACACAGGACAGAGCAACCAGATATTGACTAAGATATTGAAATAGAAACTACATCAAAGCGAAAACATTGAAAATAAGGAAACAGATATCAATATGTAAAAAAGGATAATATTAAAATAAAAAAGAGGGACTTAAAAATGGAGACATTGATTTTCTATACTCAGGGGAAGTTAAGGCGATATAAATAAAAGACTGGTATAAACTTAGAAAAATAGGGGTAAATATTAAGGTAACCACAAATGAATCTAATAATCCTACAAATCAAAATAAAAAAGTAGAAAAACATAAAGACCCAGCAAACACAAAATCTACAACAAAGAAAAAGATGAAAAAATACATAAAGAAAACCGGCTCAGCACAGAAAATTGAGGACAGCAAAGAAACTGTGAACAACACACAAAAAGAGATATCAGAATGACAGCACTAAAATCATACCTATCAGTAATTACACTGAATGTAAATGGACTTAATGCATCAATAAAGAGATGGAGAGTGGCAGATAGGATAAAAAAGCATGATACATTTATATGCTGCCTACAAGAGACACACATTAGGCTTAAAGTATATCACGCAAACCACACTTAAAAAAGAGCAGGAGTGGCAATATTAATCTCTGACAAAATAGACTTTAAAGAAAAATCCACCACAAAAGATAAGGAAGGGCACTATATAATCATTAAAGTGTCAATACACCGGGAGGACATAACTATAATAAATATTTAAGCACCCAACAACATGGCTCCAAAATACATAAAACAAACTCTAACAGCTCTGAGGAGAGAGATAGACAGCTCCACAATAATGGCAGGAGACTTCAACACGCCACTTTCGGTGAAGGACAGAACATCCAGAAAGAAGCTCAACAAAGACACAAAAGTGCTAAATACTACAATCACCCAACTTGATCTCATAGACATATACCGAACTCTGCAACCAGCAGCAGCCAAGTATACTTTCTTTTCCAACGCACATGGAACATTCTCCAGAATAGACCACATATTAGGCCATAAAGCAAGCCTTAACAAAATCCAAAA
>NW_004443989.1:16817827-16822321 GCF_000243295.1 Trichechus manatus latirostris
TTTGTTCTGTAAGCCTTCACCTGAAGTACAATATAATATAAAAAAAAAAAAGAGTGAAAAAACATCCTACAGATTAGGAAAAAAGTTTGGCTATGACAAATCCAATCAGCGTTTGATCTCTAAAATCTACAAGATACTGCAAAACCTCAACAGCATAACGACAAATGACCCAATTAAAAAATGGACAAAGGATACGAACAGGCACTTCACCAAAGAAGATATTCAGGCAGCTAACAGACACACGAAGAAATGGTCACGATCCTTAGCCATTAGAGAAATGCAGATCAAAACTACAATGAGATATCATCGCACCCCAACAAGGCTAGCATTAATCCAAAAAACACAAAATAACAAACGCTGGAGTGGTTGTGGAGAGACCGGAACACTTCTGCGCTGTTGGTGGGAATGTAACATGGTACAACCACTTTGGAAATCAATTTGACTCTTCCTTAAAAAGGTAGAAATAGAAGTACCATAGGATCCAGCTATCCTGCTATTTGGAATATATCCTAGAGAAACAAGAGACCTCACATGAATAGATATATGCACACCCATGTTCATCGCAGCACTGTTCACAACAGCCAAAAGATGGAAGCAACCTAAGTGCCCATCAAAGGACGAATGGATAAACAAACTATGGTATATCCACACAATGGAATATTACTCAATGATAAAGAACAATGATAAAGCTGTGAAACATCGTATAACTTGGTGGAAGCTGGAATTTGTTATGTTGTGTGAATTTAGTCAGTCACAGAAGGACAAATACTGTATAAGACCACTATTATAAGAACTCAAGAAAAGGTTTAAACACAGAAGAAAACATTCTTTGATGGTTACGGGTTGGGGCGGGAGGGTTAGGGTTATTCATTAACTAGATAGTAGATAAGAATGATCTTAGGTGAAGGGAAGGACGACAACACAGACTACAGGGGAAGTCAGCACAACTGGTCTAAACCAAAGCTAAGAATTTTCCTCAATACAATCAAGTACTTTGAGAGACAGAGTAGCAGGGATGCGGGGTCTGGGGACCATGCTTTCTGGGGAAATCTATGTCAATTGGCATAACAAAGCTTATTAAGAAAATGTTCTGCATCTTACTTTGGTGAGTGGCGCCTGGGGTCTTAAAAGCTTGCAAGCGCCCATTCAAGATGCATTAATTGGTCCCAACCATTTTGATTAAAGGAAAACGAAGAACACCAAAGACTCAAGGAAAGTATTGGCCCAAAGACACAAGGAAAGTATTGGCCCAAGAGGCAGAATAGGCCACATTAACCAGAGGCTTCATCAGACTGATACCAGAAGAACTAGATGGTGCCCGGCTAACACCAATGAACGTCCTGACAGGGAACACAACAGAGGGTCCCTGATGGAGCAGTAGAATGATGGGGTGCAGAACTCAAATTCTTGTAAGAAGACCAGACTTAATGTTCTGACTGAGACTAGAGGCCTCCTGGAAAACATGGCCCCTGGTCTCTCCCTCACCCCAGAACTAAAATAATTTCTGAGGCCAACTCTTCAGACAGTGATTGGACTGGTCTCTGGGACATAAAGAGATACTTGTGAAGAATGTGCCTCTTAGTCAAGTAGATACAGGAGACCTAAGGTGTGGCTTCTGTCCAGAGTTGCGATGGGAAGGCAGAGAGAGTTAGGAGCTGGTTGAATATTCATGGGGAATCAGAGTCAGAGAGGAGGAGTGTGCTGTCACAGAATGGGGTGAGTGGTTGGGGTCTTATAACAATGTATGTTAAAAAAATTTCTGTATGTGAGACTAACTTGAAATGTAAACTTCATTTAATTACAACAATAAAAATATATGTAAAAAAACAATATTATTAAGATGCCAAGTCTTTCCATCTTGATCCAATGCTTCCATGTTATCACAATTAAAAAAAAAAGGAGTTATTGTGTGAGTGTTGACAAACTTATTCAGTTCTAAAACTTAAATGCAAATCAAAAGACCCAGAAGAGCCAAGACAGTATTAAAGAATATCAAAGTTTGAGGACTGACACTACCTGACATCAAAACTTACTAAAAAGCTACAATGATTAAGGCAGAATGGAAATGGAGAAAAAGCAGACAAGTAGACTAGTGGAACATAACAGGAATCTCAGAAATAAACCCATACAAAATGTAGTCTATTGATATTTTGACTTAGGAGCAAAGGTGATTCAACGGAGAGAGCTGTGTTAAATAAATATTTCTAAAACAATGAGACATCTATATGCAGTATATGAAAAAGTTAATCTAGACACAGATCTTTAGTATTTCATAAAAATTAAATAAAATTACCATGTAAGAAATAAAACGTAAATGTTTCTAAATGTAAGAAACAAAACATTATAATATCAAGAACATAAAATAAGTGAAAATTTAGGTGACCTTTGTTTTGGCAATAATTTTTAATATATGTCTCTACTCTGTGTGAGTAAAACATTCCATAAAATGCCTGTAAGCGCTGCTTTGGTGGTGACCTCAGATATTGGTTCAGCAGAAATATACTGTTATAATGTCCTATACACAAAAAGAGGTATAATACAATTTAAAGGCATAGTCAGATTTTTAAAAATAAAATGCATGTTGTAAACTATGGACTATTCAATAAAATGCTATTAAAAATAAAATACTTAAAATGTCAATAGAGGAGTTATAAATAGTATCATAAAATGTTAAGTTAAAACAAGAGGTAGCAAGAAAAAAAAAAGAAGCCAAGGGTATAAATATATGAAACAACTAGCAAGGTGTATATTCTAACCCAAGAATAGCAACGGACTTTTGTATGGGAATAAGATAAAATTAGCAGTTAAAAAAAAGATTGATATATTGCATACAATATCAAAATCACCAATATGATGTTTGCAAGAAAGTCACTTTAAATATAAGTACTTACAAAGGCTAAAAGTAAAGTATGTAACTGTATATCATGAAAATATAGATCAAAACAAAGCTTGAATAAAAATATTATTTTCAGACAGATTAGGCCTTCAAATAAAGGATGATTATTAGGGATAAGAGGATATTAAATAAAAATTGATTTCTCAACTGTCAGAAAGTCTTACAGTCCCTACTAATGGAACTGAAAAAAGAATCAAATGCTCATTTTATTTCACTCTCCAAACTTCCTCCCTCTGTGGTTGATGGAACAAGTAGAAAGAAAATTAAACAAACCAAAACCCATTACCTTGGAGTCAAGTTACGAATGTTAGAGACCCTATAGCACACAGTAGAACTGTCCCATAGGGTTTCCGTTAAGCAACTGGTGGATGTGAACTGCCATCCTTTTGGTTAGCAGCCAAACTCTGAACCACTGCACCACCAGGGCTCCAGGAAGAGAATAAGTATATATATATATATATATATACACACACACATACACTCGCACACACACATATACTTATAAATCTATATGTTGTTATTGTTGTCTGCTATCGAGTTGGATCTGACTCATAGCAACCCTATGTACAACAGAATGAAATACTGTTAGCTCCTGTGCCATCCTAACAACAGTTCCTAACTGCTATGCTTGAGAACATTGTGGCCACTGTGTTTATCCATGTCATTAAGGGTTTTCCTCTTTTTTTTTAATTTTTTAATTGTACTTTATATGAAGGTTTATAGAACAAATAGTTTCTCATTAAACAGTCAGTACACATACTGTTTTATGACATTGGTTAACAACCCCAAGACATGTCAACACTCTCCTTTCTGGACCTTGAGGACCTTTTTTTGGTGAAAATATATACAAAGTTACACCATTAAGAAAGTTTCAACATGTACAATTCAGTAACATTGATTATATTCTTCCAGCCGTGCTGCTATTCTCACTATCCTTTTCCAAATTATTCCATCACCATTATCTTCAACTCACTGGCCCCTAAGCTTCCCATCAAAACTTTTGAGTTGCTGTTGTCAATTTGATCTCACATAGATCATTCTTTTGTTTTTTTACCTTAATGAGGGTTTGCAGAACAAATAGTTTCTCATTAAACAGTTAGTACACATATTGCCCTATGACAATTGTTAACAACCCCATGACATGTCAACACTGTCCCTTCTCAGCCATGAGTTCCCTATCACCAACTTTCTTCTCCACTCCTGCCTTCTAGTCCTCGTACCTGGACTGCTGTGCCTCATTCGTCCTGTTTTGTTTTATGAGGCTGTCCAATACGCGGCTGAACGGTGAATTTCAGGAGGGGCTTCACGACTGGGCTAAAAGGGTGTCCGGGGGCCATACTCTTGGGGTTTCACCAGTCTGTCAGGACAGTAAATCTGGTCTTTTTTTGTGAGTTTGAATTCTGTTCTACATCCTTTTCCAGCTCAGTTCAGGACCCTCTATTGTGATCCCAGTCAGAGCAGTCAGTGGCGGTAGCCGGGCACCATCTAGCTGTACTGGACTCAGTCTGGTGGAGGCCATGGTAGCTGTCGCCCATTAGTCCTTTGGACTAATCTTTTCCTTGTATCCTGTTCTCTTCATTCTCCCTTGCTCCCGAAGG
>NW_004443989.1:16822421-16825001 GCF_000243295.1 Trichechus manatus latirostris
GTGTCTATGGAGCTTCCATGACCTTTCCTTGTAGAAGTTGCACCGGCTTCCTCAATAATGTGTACTGTCTTACCCTTCACCAAAGTTACCACTTATCTATTTAGTTTCTCCCCACACCTCCCAACCCTTGTAACCAACAAAGATTGTTTCTTACTGTGTGTAAAATTTTACATGTATTATACAGAAGAGGTCTCATACAGTCGTTGTCCTTTTGTGATTAACTTATTTCACTCAGCATAATGTCCTCCAGTTTTGTTCATCTTACTCTCATGTGCTGAGTTCCTTTTGTTTGTGGATTATTTTTCATTTCTTTCCTTTTTGTAGGTTTTGTTTTTAATGAGACTTTATGTTTTTCTTCTTTATTTTGATGAGTAGTTTTGTTAACTTTCTTTTTGGTTACCATGAAATTTACCTGATCTTCCTAGATTTGAACCAGTCTATTATTACTTGTTATCACTTGACTTCCCCTCCATTAGAAGGTTCTATACACAGTTTATTCCCTCTTTTATTGTTCTGATGCTGTTGTCATTTACAGATTAACCTCTCTGGTTCCCTTTTGTAATTCTTTTTGTTTTGCATATTCATTAAGAGTTCATTTCCTAGGTTGGTATCTGGCTAGTACAATCCTGTGTCCTATATTAAGCCTGTAGTCTGATATTGTTTGTTCTAAGATCGAAAGACTTCCTTTAATAAGTCTCGTAAGATTGGTTTGGTTTTTACGCAGTCCCTTAATTTCTGTTTATCTGGAAATGACCTAATTTCACCAACATATTTCAACGAGAATTTTACAGGATGTATTTTTCTTGGCTGGCTTTTTTTTTTTCTTTCAAGGTTTTATATATGTCATCCCATTGCCTTCTTGCCTGTATGGTTTCTGCTGACTAATCAGAGCTTAGTCTTATTCTTTCTCCTCTGCATGTGACTTTTTGCTTTTCTTGAGTGCTCTCAGGATTCTTTGTTTGTTTTTGGTTTTAGTGAGTGTGATTATGGTATGCCTTGGTGATTTTCTTTTGGGTCTATTCTATATGGGGTTCATTGAGCTTCTTGGATGGTCTGCTTTTCATCTTTCAAGATATTCGGAAAGTTTTGTGTCAGCAATTCTTCAGTGATCCTCTCTGTGTCTTCTGTTTTCTCCCCCTGTTCTGAAACTCCGATCTCTAGCAAACTTTTGCTTTTGATTGTATCCCACATAATTCTCAGGGTCTCATCATTTTTCTTTGTTCTTTTTTTCTGAGTTTTCCTCAAACCGAGTTGTATCCAAGTGTTTGTCTTCAATTCCACTGATCCTGTCTTCCAATTTTTCAAATCTGCTCCTCACTCCTTCTTGAAACTGTCTATTTCTGAAATCTTGTTGTTTATCTTTTGGATTTCTAATTGTTGTTTTTGTATAATTTCTAGTTGTGAATTTACATTGGCATTTTGTTCCTGCATTATTTTCCCGAGTTCTTCCATTTTTTTGTCTGTATTTTCCATGAGTCTGTCTGCTTTTCCACGAATTTGTCTATTTTTCTGCATTTTTTCTGTTTTTTACTTCAACTCTTGGATAATTCTGAGTATTAGAGATTGGAATTCCTTATCAGGTAGTTCTAGTGCCTTTTCTTCTACTGGAAAGTCATCTGGTGTTTTATTTTGGGTGCCTATTGGAACCATCATGTCCTGTTTTTGTAAATGTTTTGATATTGTCTGCAGTCTTTGGGGCATTGAGTATTTATTTTTCTTGTTTATTGATTGTAGAATTGTTTGTTTCAACCTTTTTTTTTAATTTGGCTATATCTGAGCAGGTGGTCTGTGTGTTCTTTGTTGTTTGCTCATCTGTGGGCACCATTCTTTTTGCTTCCTTCTCCAATTGGCAGGGTCAGTCGCTCAGATATGGTACATCAGGGCAGGTCTAGCTGATGAGGAGTTTCTGGGATGGGTAGTTTGTGGCACTTACTACAGCTACCAGGGTGAGTTGGTAATCTGTGCAGGGCAGGTTTCAGTAGCCATGCCTGTGCTGCTTGGTGGTTTGATGTTAAGTGCATGGTGCAGGTAGGTAGGATGGTGGGGGGTGATTGTGATGTGTGGAGCTAAGATGAGTATAGGAGAGAGAAGAGAAGAACAGGAGCCAAAAACACACAAACAAAACAGAGTGCTAGGGGAGCTTGCCATTGAAGTGGAGAGATGAGAGACTATTAAATGGAGAAAAATGAAAAGAGGAAGAAGAAGAAAAGAGAATGAAAAAGTAAAAATTAGAAAGAAAAAATAACAGCAAAGCTCCCAGGGATCCCACTCATGCAGTACCAGGTCTTGGGAAGTTGTTCCAAGGTGTTGCAGTACAGCCTGGCTAGAAGGCGTGGAGAAATTCAGTTCCAGATATTCAGGGGACAGGAAGAGAAGGAAGGTATAGAGAGACGAGAAACTGAGTATTGAAGAAAGACAAAAAGGGAAAAATACACTAAAGAAAATGAAACAAACGAACAAAAGAACATGAAAAGCCCCCCCCACCAAAAAAAAAAACTCACAAAAAAAAAAAAAAAAAAAAACGCACTCAGGGATCCCTCTGCAGTCTGCACAAGCTGCAGGGGTAGGTCCCAAGCTGTG
>NW_004443989.1:16825101-16840455 GCF_000243295.1 Trichechus manatus latirostris
GGAAAAATACACTAAAGAAAATGAAACAAACGAAAAAAAAAACATGAAAAGCCACCACCACAAAAAAAAAAAACTAAAAAAAAAAAAAAAAAAGAAATGCACTCAGGGATCCCTCTGCAGTCTGCACAAGCTGCAGGGGTAGGTCCCAAGCTGTGTAGCACTGCCGGGCCAGAAATGGCTCCCAAGTCGAGAAAACGAAAAGAAAACAAACAATTCAAAACAAACAAAAGCTTTGGTTTCCCACCAGCGTGGCAGCCCAGACGGGGAAGCAGTTCCACACTTGAACAGAGCTCCACAGCCCCCCAGGAAGAAGCAAAGATGGCTCATGGAGCAAGGTATTTGACAGAAAGAGGGGGAGGTGGTGACAGGTATGGAAGAAATCAAAAGAAGAAAAAAAAGCAACTCCAGCAGCCAAAAAATGACACTCAGGGAGTCAGTCAGTGCGGGCAGGTGGAATCCAAGCAGCAGGTGCTTCCCCGTCAAGAGACCGTAGCCATGGGAAGCAGAGGAGGTCGAGTGGGGGTGAAGAAGACTAACGGGTGGGAAAGCATATATCTCCAATTACTGGTTTCTGTGCCTCCTGCTGGAGGCTCAGTGAATCTGCTTTCTCGTGCCCCCTATTTGCTGATCTCTGATAGGAGTCCGAGATGGCGAATCTGCACTGCATTAGCTGATAGGGGACCTCTGCATGAACCTCTCCTTGCTCTCCATTCTCTGTCAGTTTTCTCACTTCATTTGGGGCTTGGCTGAGTTCTTTGTCTCTTCATTTGATGTTTTAGGGTTTCATAATTGCTGTTTTCTCTGTTTGACTTAGTTTTTTGGATCTTTGCTGTGGAGGGACAGCGTGGTGCTTCTTCCTATAGCACCATGTTGTCGGAAGTCCTTCTTCCTCTTTTTTTGCTGAACCTCCACTCTACCAAGCTTGATGTCCTTCTCCTGGGACTGGTGTCTCCTGACAACGTGTCCAAAGTACTCGATACGAAGTCTCTTCTAAGAAGACTTCTGACTGTACTTCTTCCAAGGCAAATTTGTTCATTCTTTTGGGAATCCACGGTATAGTCCATATTCTTTGCCAACACCATAAATCAAAGACATCGATTCTTCTTCTGTCTTCCTTATTCATTTTTCAGCTTTCATACACATATGAGGCCATTGAAAATACCATGGCTTCCGTAAGGCACACCTTAGTCTACAAAATGACATCTTTGCTTTGTAACACTTTAAAGAGGTGTTGTGTACCACATTTTCCAAATGCAATACCTCATTTGGTTTCTTGACTGCTGCTTTCATAGGCGTTCATTGTGAATTGAAGTAAAATGGAATCTTTGACAACTTCGATGTTTTCTTCATTTATCATGATATTGATTACTGGTCCAGTTGTGAGGATTTTTGTTTACTTTATGTTGAGGTGTAATCCATACTGAAGGTTGTATTCTATGATCTTCTTCAGTAAGTAAAAATATATATAATATAGATGTAAGTGAATATAAGTATACTTATATATACTTATTTTCTTGCTACTTGTTCTATCAACCACAGAGGGAAGAGTGATGGAGTATCCAAATAGAATGAGAATATATATATGAAGAGCACTATCAATCTATTTGACTTTATTGTAATTTATAGAACATTACACTGCATTACAATATCACCAATCAAAATATGACCATGTTTTTCTCATTGCTATGGCTTCCAATATCTTTCACCATGTCAAAAATATAGTGGAATGTACTACTTTTGACATGTCTGTCGATTTCAACCATAGTTAACAAATATATTTAAACTCAACTAACAGAGCAACTGAAAGTAAATGCCGTTATTTCCAAATAAAAATTTATAAGTCAAATAGTATTTACTTCTAGAATCTGTGTTGAAATATTTCCCATTTATACACTGTTGTTTTTCTTAAGAGCCATCAATTCCGTTCCAACTAATAACAACCCTATGTAAAACAGAATAAAACACCGCCTGGTTCTTCTCCATCCTCATAATTGTTGCTGCTTTTGAGCCCATTGTTGCAGCCAGTGTGTCAATCCATTTCATTGAAGGTTTTCCTCTCTGTCACTCACGTTCTATTTTCCCAAGCATATGTCTTTTTCCGGGACTGGCTCCCCCTGATAACCTGTCCAAAGTACTTGAATAAAGTCTTGCCATCATTGCTTGTAAGGAGCCTACTGGTTGCATTTCTTCCAAGATAGATTTTTTTATTTTTTCTGGAAGCCCATGGTATATTCAATATTCTCCAACACCATAAATCAAAGGCATCAATTTCATTTTGATCTTCTTATTCATTGTCTAGCTTGAATATGAGGTAACTGAGAATAAGATGTCTTGGATGAAGTGTACTTTATTTTCAAAGTGACATTGTTGCATTTTTTTCCTTCTAAGTATCAGTGTCTTATTAATAAATTTAAAGACTTCCTGGGAGCACAAGGTTATGTGTTCAGCTGCTAACCAATAGTTTCCAAGTTTGAACCCACCCAACAACTCTTCAGGAGAAAGAATTGCTCATCTGCTCCCGTAATGATTACACCCTACAAAATCTTATAAGACAGTTTTATTCTGTTCACGTGGGGTTGATATGAGTTGAAAATTATCTAGAAGTTACCTACCAACACAAAAGACATAAATAATTTATTAATAAATTTAATAGGTAGTCAGAAAAATTATCTACAATTTCATAATTTTCATTACTTTTTATTAACACATTTCCAGTTTTAAAAAATGATAAGAGCACTTGTCTATGTTTAAAACAAATCATTTCTAGATGTAAAAAGAAAATAAATATATAAACTATTGTCCTTCCCTAGCTGGATTTCAAAGTACAACATTTAAGAATGTAAATATTGGTGTAATTATAAATATATGGAGCAAATGTTTATATATTTATAAAACTTTATGTGTCACAGTTTAATTTAGTCTATGTTTACCCAAGCATAATTTACATATGTCATCATATACTTTCTACAGATGTACTTTTTTATTTATGTTGGGCAGATTTAAGGGTTTATACTAGAGTTCCTCGAGCTCATTACTATTTCCATTTTGAGTCACATAATTATTTGTTGTGAGGAGTTGTCCTGTGCATTGCATGTATTTTAGAAGCATCCTTTGACTCTGCTAACTAATGCCAGCAATACCTTCACTCAATTGAGAAGACTAAAATTAACTCCAAGAATTTCCAGATATTTCTGAGAACAAAATTTCTCTAGTAATATATGGATGCTAATATCAGCATGTACATTACAACATTGTGAGTTAAAGGCATTCAGTGAACCTAGAGTGGGGAGCACTCATCAAAATGAGAAGATTGAAGATCCATCTGAAGGTGGGGCACGGATTTGAGGTTCAACATGAGAATTATGTTCTGCATTGAATGTTTCTAAACCTGGCAACCAGTGACACTGATAAGTATCCTGAATTGCAAACAGTGGTCTCATCAAGACATATGACCGTGGAGCCTGTCCTGAGACAGATGGGTAAAGACAGACAAAACTCATTCCGTGAAAAGCAATTATCTTCAGAGTCATGAAGTTTCCCTAGAATCACTTTGCAGAGAGGTGCTGAACAGATGGGAAACCACAGCTTCTGAGAGGAAACCCTTCCCTGACTTCTTTGCCCAAATCTGCTGAAAAGATGAGCCATTAAGCTTAGTGGGTCCTGAGAGTCCCCCACAAACCCGCCGTCTTTTGGCCACCTGCAGGGTAGTTTGTATCTGGGCTCACACTGACTTCCCCCACTGTGTTTCTTGCACAGTAATACACGGCTTTGTCCTCAGAATTCACAGAGCTTAATTTTAAATAAAGTTGGCTCTTGGAAGTGTCCCTGGTGATGCAGACTCTGGATGCCAGAATTGGGTTATAGTATGAGCTTCCACAATGCCCTATTTTACAGATACACTCCAGTCCCTTTCCTGGAGCCTGTGGACCCAGTTCACACCATAGCTGATTAAAGAGAATCCAGAGACAGCACTGGTGAAGGACAGGGTCTGCGAGAGCTTCATCAGTCTTGAGCCTGACTCCTGTGGCTGCACCTGGGACAGACCAACTGGGGACAAAGACAGCCACAGCGAGTCATGTGCTTGGATGCAGTATCTCCATACCTTCTTGTCTGAATCACTGAGACAGTCACCTCTGGGAGCTGCCACCAAGAAGAGGAAGACCCACAAATGTTTCACTTATTTGTGGATGAGATCCAAGACTACCAGATCATACTATCAAGGGTAATGGGGAACCTGAGTTAAAGTAGATGTGTGCTGTGGTGTCATCTGGCTGCCTATGTTGGATTTGCATATGGGAGGTGTATTTGTATATAAAGTTGAAGAGGGGTGAAGGGAGGTTCCTGTCTCTGGGACCCTCACTGGAAAAAGGATGCTGCCTGTGAACTTGGGAGAACACAATCCTCTTCCTGAGTCTTCCTTTCACCCAGTCCAGGATTTTCTTAATCAGCCCCAGGTCATAATCTTGCCAGTAATCCACATGCAAAGTAGTATCTAGGACTGCTTTGGGAATAGGATCAGTGCACCCCTACTCCCAAGGATGGAAAGAGAGATAGAGAGATAGACAGAGAGAAAAAAAAAACAAAGATAGACAGACAGGTGGATAAGTGTAAAATACATATCAAATATTCATCACAAATCTAGGGCTCTCTGAATGGTCACATACTCATTCTGGTACATTTCACACCTTCGTTAATTAGCTCATGTGTAAACTACTGGATATTACAATGTGTTGAGGCAGTACCTAAATGACCAAAAACCGTGACATTGGACAAAAATGTGTCCAACTCATGTTTTTCCCCTAAATTGAAATAACTTTGACTGACTTACTAATTTAAGTGAATATTTCTTCACCTGAAACACCTTTACTACCATCTATATTCAAGGGTTCCTGTGGAGGGGAATATCATCATGACTACTTAAAGTGATTTCATTGTTTTTTTTTTCTTATGGCCCCCACACAGACTAGATATTTCAACCTTGAGAGTAATCATTCCTAGTGTTTTTAAAATAGCCAACAACCCCTAATTTTCCTTTTCCCTGAAGCTGAGTGCCTGCAATAAATTATTGGTTCTGTAGACTTTCTCATGAAAGAGAACTTTGATATACATAATCTTCAGGACGACAGCAGATTGAGTTAGTGAAAGGTCCTCACCTCACCAGTATGCTGGATCAGTAGCCTGGTCTTTGTGTAAAACTCATCTATCCTAGAGGTATCATTCTTTGTTCTCTGGGTGACTAAGAGTGGATACTGAATTTAATGAAAATAATTTCCATTACTTTAGGGGCAATAATATGCATGGTTCTTGTAAATACAGCTGTCCTCAAAATGGGTTGCAGAAAGGGTGAGCTCATCATTCCCAGAAGGAAACTTGCTGCCCAGGAAGCAGGTCCTCTTGGAAAACCCGACAAAGAGATGTTCTCCTGAGGCCATATGTCACTGAAACCTGGGATTATGTCTGAGATCCTATGACTGTTTCCCTGTGTGGGAAATGCTATCGAATCACAGGGATGGTGAGAATTCTCAGAATGTCTGCTGTCAACAGGAAAAAAATGCATCGTGAAGGAAACTGAAGGAGAATTTCCTACTAAGTAGTAACATCTCATGTAATAGAACATGTTGCTTCCTCTTTTCTTGATTGCAGTGAGAATGTGAGAAATTAGAGGGATAAAAAGAGAGAAGAGTCCCTGGTGGCAGCTGAGAGTTGGAAAGGAGAGAGTCTGATGACTCCGACAAGAAGACCCTCATCAACTCCTCTCTGCACCTACTCCTGGTACTAAGTCCCTCCAGCTTGTGATTGCCAAGCACATCTTGCAATACATTCCCTTCCCATCCTTCCTGCAAGTCAGGTTTGTTTCTAGACTCCCATTGCCTTCCCCTGACTGTGTCTCACTGTCATGAATCTCAGGCGCAGGATGATCTGATTTTTGGACATGTATTTGGAGATGGAGAATCAACTTTTGAGGGACTATTAAAAGCTTTTATGTCACTAGTACATATGTATCCAACCACTTTAGACACATCCCAGGGGAGGGAAGGCTAGTGGATTAAGTCCCAGCAGCAACCACTGGTTTTCATGGTGAATCCAGAGATAGTTCACATGATGGAGCGAGTCTGTGATGGCCTCACCATTTCTGTGCCTGACTCGTGTAGATGCACCTGGCACACAGTGTCTGACGACAGAAAATAAATATTTTTAGCAACAAATATCAGAGGTTGTCTCATTTTCAAAATTTCTTCAGACATTCAGTGGTGAAGTGACCACTAGGTGGAAGAACATTGTCTTAGTTATCTAGAGTTGGTATAACAGAAATACAACAAGGAGTTGGTTTTAACAAAGAGAAATATATTCTTTCACAGTCTAGTAGGCTAGAAGTCCAAATACATGGTGAAAGGTCCAGGGGAAGGCTTTCTGTCTCTACTGGCTCTGGGGGAAGATCCTTGTCATCAGTCTTTCTCTGGTATAGGAGCTCCGCCCAGGGACACCAGGTCTAAAGGATATACTCCTCTCCTGGTTCTTCATTCTTGGTTACATGAGGTTCCCACATCTCTCTGCTCCTTTCTTTCATATCTCAAAAGAGATTGACTCAAGATACAATCTAATCTTATAGATTGAGTTCTGCCTCATTAACATAACTGCCTGTAATCTTGTTTCGTTAACATTATAGAGATAGGATTTACAACACATAGGAAAATCACTCCAGATGACAAATTGGTGGACAATCACACAGTATTGGGAATCATGGCCAAGCCAAGTTGACACATGTTTTGGGGGGGACACAATTCAATCCAAACCAAAGATCTGCAGGAATGTTATGACTTTCTGTACAAGGGTCATGATTCCTGGGGAATTCAGCCTACAGTGTGAAGGTTCTTGTCAGATTTTGAGAATTCTCCTGGAAGGTGAAGACACGAATTTCATGTGGGTGAACCCAGCTTGGAAGTAGGGAAGGGTCAGATAAGGTCTCTGTCTCAAATTCAGAATCTGGAGGGAGCAAGCCAAGACCACTCCTCCGAGATTGCCCTGCTTTTACTGAGAGCCCGGGGGCCTAGAAATGGAGATCATAGATGTTTCCAGTCCAGAGACAGAGAGAGAGAGAGCTTTGATGATGGGAAAATAAACTTTGATATCATGAGAAGCCCACTTTTCTCTTGATAGGAACATCTAACTTCTTCTTTCCCTCCTTTTAGGTATGTACAAAGAGATTCCCCAGGACAGACAAATGCCTTAGGATAGAAGAGTGGGAGTAGTTGTGGAAACTATCATGGCAGCAGACATCTATTGAGCTTTATGTGTGAAACTGTGGTTAGCATGTTCTGTCATTACATTATATACTTTTCTCAACAATTCAGTGAAGTTTGCAGTATATATTTTTTTCCTCTATATACTGATGGAAAAGCTAAAGCCATGCCCATAGAAGTTAAAAAGCTTCAACTCTCAGTAGCATTAATAATTGTAAACAGCCAAGGACGTGGTTCACTCTGTCCACACGACTATCTGAAGAATGGACTAGCCGAGCTCCAAGGTAATTAGTACTTATAAAATGTCACCACATGGTCATTCCTACTGTGACTGTAGTGTTGTTCTTGTGTGTTCTCTAGTACAATCTGACCCATAGAGATCCACATTTATATTTGAGTTATAAAAGTGGAACAGTTTATTTCAGGTGGTTTTCATGCTATTGGTATGAAGAATGCCTTAAGTCTTCCATGACGTATCAAGTACAAGGCCGGACACTATTTGCTAAGGAATGAAGTCAACTCAGGTGACTCTTGCTGTCCAAAATGAGAATCAATTATTCAGTAAATGAGAGTGCGTTACTGCATAAAAAAACATGTTAATGTCACATTAACAAGGTTCCTCAGTGCAATAGAGTGTGTGTGTGTGTGTGAATGATAGCATGCTACGTAACCAAATTATTAATTATTTATAATGCCTTAAATTAAGGAGACCTGGTAATGCAACACTTAAGCAATTGACTGCTAACCCAAAAGTTGGTGGTTGAAACCCACCAAATGACTCTACAGGAGAAAGACCTGGCGATCTGCTCCCTTAAAGATTACAGCCTAAAAATTACTATAGGGCAGTTCTATTCTTGTCACATGGTGTCGCTATGACTCAAAATAGACTCCAGGGTGTCCAGCATCACTACCAACAACAAAGTAAGTGGAGGACCATGGTCCTTGGTGGCCACGTAAGACTAAGGAAACAAAGTGAGACACCTGGATGCTGCACCTAAGCTGATGTCGTGCTTTCTATCTTCTCCTCTTTTCCCCTGGGTACTTGGGACTTCTTCCTTGTAAGGGGGGGTGGCTAAACCTGGGGAACAAATTCCTGAAGTAACCTGAGTGAAGAAGGATTGAAATATTCTCTGGCACTTTGAGGAAAACAAGTGGGTTTCACTTTTCAATTCAGGAACACTTATTCTACCGTAAGACACTCTGTGCTCAAGGTAAACTAAATATGCATGTGAGTATTCTCTCATTCATTATTATAATTGTTTTTGTTATTACTATCACTAGAAAAATTAATAGTACTGGTATTGGGAGTAATAGTAGTATGCCTGGGCATCACCATTGCAGTGAACTAAGTATAGAATACTAACTGTAGAGTGTCAATTATATGGAAATTCTGTTCACACTTCAAGAAAAATCTATTAAAACGTTCCTCATCTATAGATATGTATAAGTATACATATATATATATGAAAGGAGCCCTCGTGGCAAAGTGATTAAGAGCTATGGTGTGCTACGGCTGCTAACCAAATGGTTGTCAGGTTGGTAGTTTGAATCCACCAAATGGCTCCTTGGAAGCTATATGGAACAGTTCTATTCTTTCTTATAGGGTTGCTATGAGTCAGAATTGACTCGATGGCAACATGTTTGTTTTTTGTTTTGTTTTGTTTGATTTGGTTTGCTTCAGTTTATAAATATCTTATGGCTAAAATGCAGATATTATTGCATCTTACCCATAAAGGAATTGAAAATAAATGTAATACTCTGAGAAGAATATTGGCATGTAGGAAGTGGTTAATATATCCTAGCTGGCAGTGTAAATATTATTTAAAATTATTATCTCTGATTGCTTTGGGGACTTGGACCCAGAGGAATGCTATGTTGTATTTCTGAGACCAAAAAAAAAAAGTGATACTGAAGAAAAGCTTTGTGATACTGAAGAGATTTCATAATTCAAAAAGACAGAGGCTCATAGTCATGTGGACACACATAAAAGGAAGCTTCTTCTGCTTATCATGCCATCATTCCCAGAGCACTTCAGACTACTTAGTCAAGAACTAAAACAGGGTATTCAAGCTCAGGAGAGAAAAAGAAAGATTGTCCATAAATTAGTATTTTTTAATGTTATAATAAGAAATATATTGGTGTACGACTATTGATAACTATTGAAATAATTATGAAATACAAAAACAATGGAAATCTAGTAAATCATAAAATACTTTCATAGTAATTTTAAAGTAAAAAAGCCTTGCAAACATTTATGCATATGGTTGTGTATTTATAAATACATCAATAAATGTAAAGTTAGTTTACCATACCTATGTGGTTACTGAATTAACAAGTTTCAATAAAAGCCTCTGAGCATATAATGCACATTATAGACAATTATTATTTCTTGTTGAAAATCTTTTCTTCATATTTGTCTCTACATAGTTACTTAAGAACTATTTTCAATATTTCTAAAATATAAACAATATATTATTACAACCTATAAGGGTTAGAAACTCCAGAGTCCTGAAAAAACATGTATTTCTCCAGCTATGATGAAAAACCACAGTCCTTGAAAGGAAGGCCCTAGCTGGTCCCTCTCTGCACCTGCTTCTGAGCTTGACCCTATGCTCTGTGGGTTTTGAGTGCCTCCTGCAGACCAGACCTCTCCTAGCACGGGAGTTTCTGTCTGCCATCCTGTGATTCTTAAGGTTATGTATCAATTTGTCTGGTCCATGATTTTCAGTAGTTCAGCAGATATAATGTAATCACCTTCCATGATATGATCTGTAGTGAGCAGTCAATTAATTGAAATGGGAGGTTTCTTAGGGAGGTGTGGTCTGTGTCCAATATACATATATGGATGTTCTGGCAAAGCTAACCCTCTCTCGATCTTGCATCCGACTAGTAATCAATCTTCTTCTCTCCACTTCTTGGGACATGAGCCAACAGCCTTATATCTGACCTGCAAATTATGGCATTCAACATTTTGGACAGCCCCGTGAGCCAGCAGCCTGTCATCTGATTGGCTGATTTTGGATTTGTCAGCTCCTGAAACCATGTGAGTCAGGAGAAGCCTCCCGACTGACACCTTTCCTATTGGTTTGGGACTTGTCAGTCTCCACAACTGTATGAACCATTTGGATGATATATATATGTATATATATACATACATACATATATATGTACATATATACACACACACATATATATATATGCTTCGATGATTTTGTTCCTCTAGAGAACCCAACTTAAGACAGCTCTTCTCACTGTGTGAAACTTACACAATAATATATGGCTGTGTTCTTGCATTTCAGATAGCTAATTTGCAGATAGACAATGCTTTGGAAGTCATTTTTTGAAATGGTGAATATGCCTTTCATAGATGCAGTGTATTCTGCCATGTAACCCTACCCTAGTTTCTCATAAAACCGATCCACTCCAGTCCCTTTCCTGTAGCCTGGTGTAACCATTTTATAGAATAGTCACTGACGGTAAATCCAGAGCCTTCACAAGAGAGTCTCAGAGACCTACTAGTCTGTCATACATATCCTCCAGACTCCACCAGCTGCACCTCACACTGGGCACCTGCAGACATAGAAGACACTGTGCTTATATGACACGCACATACACACAAACACACAAAAACACACACATGCACACACACAGGCTCCAATTTCTCCATGATATTACTGTGTAAAGTGTCCAAAGTGGAAGATCAGCTCAGCCCAAACTTGATAGTGTGTCCTGTGGGTTGGCTTCTGGACACAAAATGGAAGCAGCAGAGATCCCCAGGTGCAGGGCTTCTCTCCCTGAGCTGCAGGGAGAGGGGCTTTGTGGGGTTTATCAGCAGAGAGATCGCCCACTTTGAATGTCCTCCTCTACTTAGGGACAGAAGAGTGGAGTCCCTGGGCCACAGATGGAGGCAAGCGCATTCACATGAGAGTAGAGGTTGTGTAACTGCATGTTATATAATTATTGTTATGGTAGTTACTATAAAATCACTTATTTATATAAGTTTTTATTTTACAAACAGTATTTTTCATACATAATGACTTTGTGGTATGTGAGCTCAGAAAGTGTCCTTCTCTGCTCCCTTGTCAAGATGATGAAGCACAAGGAGGTTACTCCTTATGTTCAATGTAATAATAGTGTACAGATCTGGCTATTTCTTGTGAGTGAAAATTATTAGTTTTTGTATTATAAAAGAATTTTCCCATTTTATCTATGCTGTTAAAATGTTGCAAGAAGTTGTTCATAACATGTTCATATTTTATCCTTTTAATATTTATGGACTACATAGTGGTGTTACCTCTCTTACTCTCTTACTCGTGATATTGGAAGTTTTTGCTCTGCTTGTCCTGATCAGACAAACTGGATCTTTATTAATTTACTTGATCTTCTCTAAGAATAAACTTTTGTTTCACAAACTTATCAATTCTTTCTTTCAACCTTTTGTCTGTTATTATATTTAAGGCTTTTTTTCTACTCATATTTGATATAATATGCCTTTCTTTTTCTAGTTTCTTAAGTTAGAAGCTGAGGTAATTTAAGCTGAGAATTTTCTTTCTTTCTCATATAGATGTTTGGTGCTGTGAATTTTCCCCTAAATACTGCTTTAGTTGAATCCTTCAAACTTTGGTACATTGTGCTTTTTTTTCCATTCAGATAAAAGTAGTCATCCAGGTTACAAATCACATGTATATGTGTTACAGTCATCCGTGATACAAATCTCATAAATATGTGATATGTCATATGTGATAACATACTATATGTGTTTGTCTAAACACACATATACGTGTCTGACAGGATCATCCTTGGTAGACAGGTTTCCGCAGTGTTTCCAAACTAAAGCAGACTAGGAAGAAGACCTGGCAGTCTACTTCTGAAAAATTTGGTCAGTGAAAACCTTATAAATAACAGCAGAACATTACCTGATATAGTGTTGGAAAATGAACCCCTCTGATTGGAAGCAACTTGAAAGATGACTGGGGAAGAGCTGCCTCCTTAGAGTTGATCTTAATGATGTAGGTGGAATCAAGCTTTTGGGACCTTCATTTACTGATGTGGCATGACTCAGTAAGAGAAGAAACAACTGCAAACATCCATTAATAATTAGAATACAGAATTACAAAATATGAATCTAGGAAATCTGGAAGTTTTGAACAATGGAACAAATAAAGATTGAAGAGGAATGGTGTTTGGTTCATTGTCAAAAAGAACATTTCAAGATCTATAATGAAGTACAACGCTGTCAGTGATATGATAATATCTACACACCTACAAGGAAGACAAGTTAATACGACTATTATCCAAATTTACCCACCAACCACTAACGCCAAAGATAAGGGATTTGAAGGTTTTTTAAATTATTATTTATTTTTTATTGTACTTCAGGTGAAGGTTTACAGAAGAAATAGTTTCTCATGAAACAGTAGTACAGATACTGTTTTACCACATTGGTTAACAACCCCACGACATGTCAACCCTCTCGCTTCTCGATTTTTTGTTTCTTATTTGGTGAAAATGTACATAGCCAAAGATACACCATTTCAAAAATTTCTACATGCACAGTTAAGTGACATTGACTACGCTCTACCAATTTTGCTGCTATTCTCACTTTAGATGAAGGCTTACCAAACAAAATAGTTTCTCATTTAACCGTTATACACATGTTGCCCTATGACAATGGTTAACAACCTCACAGCGCATCAACATTATCCTTACTCAAACTTGGGTTCCCTATCACCAGCTTTCGTGTCCCCTTCTGCCTTCTAGCCCTTGTCCCTGGACTGATGTGCCTGATTAGTCCCATTTTGTTTTATGGGGCTGTCCACTCCCCGACTGAAGGGTGAACTTTGGAAGTGACTTCACCACCGAGCTAAAAGGGTATCTGGGGGCCATACTCTTGGGGTTTCTCCAGTCTCCTTTAGGTCAGTAAATCTGGTCTTTTTCTGTGAGTTAGAATTTTGTTCTATATCCTTCACAGCTCTGTCCAGAAACCTCTGTTGAGATCCCTGTCAGAGCAGTCAGTGGTGGTAGCTGGGAAACATCTAGCTGTACTGGACTTAGTCTGGTGGAGGCCTTCGGACTAGTCTTTTCCTTGTATCCTATTCTCTTCATTCTCCCTTGCTCCCAAAGGGATGAGACCAGTGGAGTATCTTAGATAGCTGCTCACAGGATTTTAAGAACCCAGACGCTACTCACCAAGGTAGAATGTAGAACGTTGTCTTTATAAACTGTGTTATGCCAATTGAGCTAGATGTTGCCCAAGACCATGGTCCCCACAGCCCTTCGCCCAGCAATTCATTCCCTCAGGGAGTTTGAATGTGTCTATGGAGCTTCCATGACCTCTCCTTGTACAGGTTGTGCTGGTTTCCCGAGTATTGTGTACTGTCTCACCCTTCACCCAAGATACCACTTATCCATTGCCTATTTAATATTCCCCGCCCACCCCTCCCATCCCTGGTAACCAACAAAGCTTGTTACTTTTTGTGTGTGAACTTTTTCATGGGTTTTTACAATAAAGGTCTCATACAATATTTGTCCTTTTGTGATTGAGTTATTTCACTCAGCATAATGTCCGCCAGTTGCATCCATATTATTAAATGCTTAACAGATTCATCATTGTTCTTTCTCGTTGCACTGTACTATCTTGTATGTATGTACCATAGTTTGTTTATCCATTCGTCTGTTGATGGGCATCTAGGTTGTTTCCGTCTTTTTGCTATTGTGAACAATGCTGCAATGAATATAAGTGTGCATATGTCTATTGGTGTGACAGCTCTTATTTTTATGGGATATATTCCTAGGAGTGGGATTGCTGGATCGTATGGTATTTCTACTTCTACCTTTCTAAGGAAGCACCATGCCATTTTCCAAAGTGGTTGTATCATTTGGCATTCCCACCAGCAGTGCGTAAGAGTCCCGATCTCCCCGCAGACTTTCCAACATTTGTTATTTCCAGTGTTTTTAATGGGTGCCAGTAATGTGAAGGTGAGATGGTATCTCACTGTGGTTTTAATTTGCATCTCTCTAATGGCTAGTGATCATGAGCATTTCTTCATGTGTCTGTTGGCCGCTTGAATATCTTCTTTGGTGAAGTGTCTGTTCATTTCCGTTGCCCACTTTTAATAGGATTATTTGTCTTTTTGTTGTAGAGACGTTGGATTTCCTTGTAGAATATGAAGATTAGAGCTTTGTCTGACTTGTACTGTCCAATCTGTAGGTTCTCTCTTTATTCTTTTGGTGAAGTCTTTTGAAAAGCATAGGTGTTTTATTTTTAGAAGATCCCAGTTATCCAGCTTATCTTCTGGGGTTTATGTGTTGATGGTTATTGTTTATATCCTGTTAATGCGATGTATTAAGGCCTGTAGCGTTGGTTCTATTTTTACTTTTATGAGCTTTATAGTTTTTGGCTTTATATTTAGGTCTTTGATCCATTTTGAATTAGTTTTTGTATACGGTGTGAGGTATGGGTCCTGTTTCATTTTTTTACAGATGGATATCCATTTTTGCCTATACCATTTGTTAAAAAGACTGTCTTTTCCCCATTTGATGGACTTTGGGCCCTTATCGAACATCTGGGTTCTCATCTCTGTTGCATTGGTCAATGTATCTGTCGTTGTACCAGTACCAGGCTGTTTTTACTACCGCAGCTGTATAGTAGGTACTGAGATCATGTGGTGTGAGTCCTTCAACTTTATTCTTCTTCTTCAGTAGTGGTTTCCTTATTGGGGGATTCTTCCCTTTCCATATAAAATTAATGATTAGCTTTTCCATCTCTTTGAAGAATGTTATCGGTATTTGGATCAGGATTGCTTTGTATATGTAAATTCCTTTGGGTAGAATTTTCGTTTTTGCTGTGTTGGGTCTACCTATCCATGAGCATGGTACTTTTTCCCATTTATGTAGATCCCTTTGGGTTTCCTGCAGTGGTGTTTTGTAATTTTCTTTGTATAGTTCTTTTACATCACTTGTTACATTTATTCCGAAGTTTTTTTTTTTTTTTTTTTTTTTTAGGGGATATTATCAATGGTATTGTTTTCCTGGTTTCCATTTCATCATTATCCTTACTGGAGTATAGGAACCCAGCTGAATTTTGTATGTTTATCTTGTAACCTGCTTCTCT
>NW_004443989.1:16842811-16844383 GCF_000243295.1 Trichechus manatus latirostris
TTGTCCCTATTTTTTTCTTCCATAATCTTTATCGTTTTCTATTTTATATTTAAGTCTTTATTCCATTTTGAGTTAGTTTTTGTACATGGTGTGAGATATGGGTCTTGTTTCAGTTTTTTGCATATAGATATCCAATTATGTCAGCACCATTTGTTAAAGAGACTGTCTTTTCCTCAAATAACTGAATTTGGGCCTTTGTCAAATATTAGCTGCTCAAAGGTGGAGGAGTTTATATCTGGATTCTGAACCCTGTTCCCTTGGTCTATGTATCTGTTATTGTACCAGTACCAGCCTGTCTTGACTACCGTGGCAGTATAATAGTCCCTAAAATCAGGTAGTGTAAGCCTTCCCACTTTGTTCTTCATCTTGAGTAGTGCTTTAATTATCTGGGGCCTCTTCCCTTTCCATATGAAGTGGGTTATTTGTTTCTCCATCTCATTAAAAAACGCTGGTGGAATCTGGATCGGGATTGATTTGTATCTATAGATTGCTTTGGGTAGAATTGACATTTTTACTATGTTGAGTCCACCTATCCATGAACAACGTATATTTTTCCATTTATGCAGGTCTCTTTTAGTTTCTTGCAGTAGTGTCTTCTGGTTTTCTCTGTAAAGATCTTTTACATCTCTGGTTAGATATATTCCTAAGTATTTTATCTCTTGGGGGGCTATTGTAAATGATATCGATTTAGTGATATCCTCTTCAAGGTTCTGTTTGTTGCTGTAAAAGAATGCAATTATTTTTTGTGTGTTTATCTTGTATCCTGAAACTGCTGAAATCTTCTATTAGTTCCAGTAGTCTTCTTGTGGATTCCTTGGTGTTCTTCTTGTATAAGATTGTATCATCTGTGAATAGAGATAGTTTGACTTCTCCCCTACATATTTGGATGCCCTTTATTTCTTTTTCTACCCTAACTGCTCTGGCTAGGACCTCTAGCACAATGTTGAATAATAGTGGTGATAAAGGGCATCCTTGTCTGGTTCCTGTTCTCAAGGGGAATGCTTTCAAAGTCTCTCCATTAAGGATGATGTTGGCTATTGGTTTTGTATAAATACCCTTAATTATACTGAGAAATTTCCCTTCTATTCTTATTTTTTGAGAGTTTTTATCAAGAATGGGTGTTGGACTTTGTACAATGAGTTTTTTGCATCGATTGATAAGATCATGTGGTTCTTTTATTTTGTTTTATTTATACGATGGATTACTTTGATTGTTTTTCTAATGTAGAACCATCCCAGCATACCTGGTATAAATCCCACTTGATCGTGGTGAATTATTTTTTTGATATGTTGCTGAATTCTACTGGCTAAGATTTTGCTGAGGATTTTTGCGTCAATGTGCACGTGGGGTATTGGTCTGTCATTTTCTATTTTTGCAGTGTCTTTACCTGGTTTTGGTATCAGGGTTATGCTGGCTTCATAGAATGAGTTTGGGTGTATTCCATCCTTTTCTATGCTCTGAAATACCTTTAGTAGAAGTGATGTTATCTCTTCTCTGAAAGTTTGGTAGAATTCTCCAGTGAAGCCATCCGGACCAGAGCTTTTTTTTGTTGGCAGTTTTTTAATAACCTTT
>NW_004443989.1:16844932-16864498 GCF_000243295.1 Trichechus manatus latirostris
TCTATGAATTTCTTTATTCCATCCTTAATTTCTTCTATAACCCAGTAGTTTTTGTGCAAGGTGTTGTTCAGTTTCCATGTGTTTGATTTTTTTTCCTTGCTTTTTGTGTTTTTCATTTCCACTTTTATGGCTTTAGGGTCAGATGCTTTGTAGTATTTCGGTGTTTTGGATTTTGTTAAGGCTTGCTTTATGGCCTAATATGTTGTCCATTCTGGAGAATGTTCCATGTGTTTTGGAAAAGAAAGTATACTTGGCTGCTGCTGGGTACAGAGGTCGGTATATGTCTATGAGATCAAGTTGGTTGATTGTAGCATTTGGCTCTTCTCTGTCTTTGTTTAGCTTCTTTCTGGATGTTCTGTCCTTCACCAAAAGTTGCGTGTTGACGTCTCCTACTATTATTGTGGAGCTGTCTATCACTCTCTTCAGAGCTGTTAGAGTTTGTTTTATGTATTTTGGAGCCCTGTTGGGTGCGTAAATATTTACTATAGTTATATCCTCCTGGTGTATTGACCCTTTAATCATTATATAGTGCCCTTCCTTATTTTGTTGTGGATTTTACTTTAAAGTTTATTTTGTCAGAGATCAATATTCCCACTCCTGCTCTTTTTTGAGTGTTGTTTGCTTGACATATTTTTTCCATCCTTTAAGTTTTAGCATGTTTTTATCTTTAAGTCTAAGATGCATCTTTTGTAGACAGCATACAGATGGATCATGCTTTTTTATCCAATCTGCCACTCTCCGTCTCTTTATCGGTGCATTATGATCGTTTACATTCAGTGTAGTTATTGATAGGTATGAGTTTAGAAGTGTCATCCTGTTGCCTCTTTTTGTGTGTTATTCACAGTTTCTTTGTTCTCAATTTTCTGTGCTGAGTCATTTTTCTTTATATATTTTTTTCATCTTTTTCTTTTTTGTAGATTTTTTGTTTGCTGGGTCTTTATGTTTTTCTACTTTTTTATTTTGATTTGTAGGATTGTTAGATTCCTTTGTGGTTACCTTAATATTTACCCCTAATTTTCTAAGTTTCTACCAGTCTTTTATTACTTTATATAGCCTTAACTTCTCCTCCATATAGAAAATCAATGTCTCCATTTTTTTGTCGCTCTTTTTTTGTTTTAATATTATCCTTTTTTTTTTTACATGTTGATATCAGTTTCTCTATTTTCAGTGTTTTAGCTTTGATGTAATTTTGATTTCTGTATCTGAGTCAATATCTGGTTGCTTTATCCTGTGTTTTAGTCTTGCATTGTTAACTGGTATTATTGATTATCTAACAGTAGGACTCCATTTCGTAATTCTTGTAATTTTGGTTTGGTTTTTTTAAATTCCCTGAACTTCTGTTTATCTGGAAATGCCCTAATTTATCATATTTGAGAGCCAGTTTTGCTGGATATATAACCCTTGGCTGACAGTTATTTTCCTTCAAGGCTTTAAATATGTCATCCCATTGCCTTCTAGCCTGCATGGTTTCTGCTGAGCAGTCTGAGCTTATTCTAATTGACTCTCCTTTGTACTTTTCTTTTATCCCTAGCTGCTCTTAAAATTGTTTCTTTATCTTTGGTTTTGGTAAGTTTGATTATAATATGTCTTGTTGAATATTTGGGATCTACCTTTTGTGGGGTTGATGAGCATCTTGGATAGATATCTTCTCATCTTTCATGATATCAGGGGAAGTTTTCTGTCAACAAATCTTCAGCAATTTTCTCTGTATTTTCTGTTATCTACCCCCTACCCCGGTTCTGGTATTCCAATCACGCGTAGGTTATTTCTCTTGATTGTGTCCCACATGAATCTTAGTTTCTTCATTCTTCTTAATTCTTTTATCTGATTTTTCCTCAAATAAGTTGGTGTCAAGCGCTTTATCTTCAATGTCACTAATTCTAACTTCTACTGCCTCATTTCTACTCCTATGACTTTCTATTGAGCTGTCTAATTCTGAAATTTTATTGTTATTCTTCTGGGTTTCTGATTGCTGTCTCTCTGTGGATTCTTGCAGCCTATTAAATTTGGCAGTATGTTCTTGAATAACTTTTTTAAGTTCCGCTACTACTGTGTATGTATGTTGCCTGGCTGTTTCTGCTTTCTGTCGAATTTCCTTTCTTATTTCTATTAGAGTTCTGTATATTAATCTTTTGTATTCTGTCTCTGGTAATTTCAAGAGGTTCTCTTCCTCCAGAGATTTTATTGATTCATTATTTTGGGGGCTTGCTGAAGCCATCATGGACTGCCTCTTTATGTGACTTGATATTGACTGTTGTTTCCGAGCCATCAATAATTTATTATAATTTTATTTTGTGTTTTGTTAGTGAGATCTCTTCTTATTTTGTTTTGTTTTGATATGCCCAAATAGGTTGCTCATGTACACTGGTTTGATTTTTGACACCTTTTTATCTCTAATGTACTGTCACCAGGTCGTTAGCTCTGTAACTAAGTATGTGCACACCAGAGTTCGTTAAAATTTCCCCTTATGGGATCAGCTCTGATGTGCAGGCAGTCGATCACCAAGAGTGTGATTCAGGCTCTCACCCCCAGTCCTAGAGAGCCATGGGTGATTGGTGCAGGCACTGGACTCTGGCTGTGGTAGGGGATCACGCACTGAGCCAGGCGGGGGGCCAATAGCTGTCCCTGAGATTCTGAAAGAAAAGCGTGTCCCTATTCTCTATGATGAGTAGGTATGTGAGTTTTGTAACCAGGCTAAGAGCACCCCACTATGTTTACTGCAAAAACTCAAGGGAACCACTTTTTCTTGAACTCCTGTAGCAGGTGACTAAGCACTTTAGGAGCTACCACCAGTCCTCAAGACCCTGCTGAAGATTGATAAAAGTGCCTACTTGAGGGGCAGGGCTGTTTCGAGGCCCACATACCTGCCCATGCACAGCTGAAGCAGTTGAAGTTAAACCTCAGATATTTGCCCTGTAGTATTGTGGTAGTGAGGGTTAACGCGGTTGAGATGGATCCCCACAAGTCTATACAGGGGTGTATGGCACTTAGAGTCTGTGGACCCCTGATTTCTATGGCCAGCAAAGGAGTTGTGCCAACCCTGTGTTCCTGGCCTAGGGGAAACAGCAGGTTATTTGTTCCCTCTCCAAGGCCAAGAGAATCCTTCAGGGCACCTTTTGGGATCTACTTCCGGCCCAGTGGACTCCCGGTGCAGAGCGGGGACGGAGGCGGTAAAAGGAAGAGAGGTTTTTCCCAAATCCAGTGCAGATCACGGAGGTAGGAGGTAAAAGGGAGAGAGGATTTTCCCAAATGGGCTTTTTTTTTTTTTAACTTGGAACGGAAGGGTGTGCACATGTACTTATCCTAGCCTCTTGGGAGTTGTTCTTCACTGGTTTGGAGTGTCCAAGCAGAATCTCTGCTGCATGGTCTCTCTCGCTGTGGAAACTGCTTCTCGAGCGCTTACACAGCACAGCTGTTTGCCTGGTTCACCGCAGCCTGGCGTGGCTCTGTCTCTGCAGGGTCCCCACTGTGGCTCTAGCGCTCCTCACCTCTTCCAAACGGTCTTCCTCTCCAGTATGACTCAGATGTATTTCTTAACCTCGCCTTGTTCAGAGCTGCTAGATGTTCAAGTAGAATCACTTGTTTTTCCAGGTCTCTGTTGTAAGAGGGATATAGAAAGCGTCTAACTAGTCTGCCATGTTGACAACACCTCCTGATGTTGAATTCTATTGGCTAGAATTTTGTTGAGAATATTTGCATCTATATTCATAAGAGATATTGGTCTGTAATTTTCTTTTTTTGTGGTGTATTTGCCTGGTTTTGGTATCAGGGTTATGCTGGCTTCATAGAATGAATTCAGAAGCATTGCTTCCTTCTCTATGTTCTGAAATATCTTTAATAGTACTGGTACAAGCACTTCTGTGAATGTTTTGTAGAATTCTCCAGTGAAGCCATCTGGGCCAGCACTTTTTTTTATTACCTTTTCAAACACTTCTCTTGTTATGGGTCTGTTCAGATTTTCCATATCACTTTGCTGTAGTCTGGGTAGGTAGTGTGTTTCTAGAAGTTTATCCATTTCCTTTAGGTTTTCAAATTTTTTGGAATAGTTTTTCATATTTTTCTGTTATGATCCTTCTTTTCAGTTGGGTCTGTTGTAATGTCCCCCATTCCATTTCTCATTTGGGTTATTTGCATCCTCTCCTGTTTTTCTTTTGTCAGTCTGGCTAGCGGTTTGTCGATTTTGTTGATTCTGTCACAGAACCAACTTTTGTTTTTGTTGATTCTTTCTATTGTTTTTCTGTTCTCTATTTCATTTATTTCTACTCTGGTATTTATTATTTCCTTTCTTCCGGTGGTTGTGGGTTTTTTTGCTGTTCTCTTTCTATTTCTTTCAGTTGTGTAGTTAATGTTTTGATTTTGTCCCTTTCTTCTTTTTTGATATGTGCATCTATTGCTATAAATTGTCCTCTGAGGACTGCCTTCGCTGTGTCCCAAAGATTTTGGTATCAAGTGTTTTCATTCTCATTTAATTCTAGGAATTTTTTTATTCCATCTCTGATTTCTTCTATTACCCAGTGATATGTAAGCACAGTATTATTCAGTTTCCATGTAATTGATTTTTTTCTTGCTCTTTCTGTTATTAATTTCTACCTTGATGGCATTGTGGTCATAGAAGATACTTTGAATTATCTCAAAGTTTTGGATCTTGTTGAGGATTGCTCTGTGGCCTAAGACATCGTCTATTCTGGAGAATGCTCCATGTGCATTGGAAAAGAATGTGTAATTTGCAGCTATTGGATGGAGTGTTCTATACATGTCTATAAGGTCAGCTTTGCTGATTGTGCCCTTTAGGTCTTCTGTATCTTTGCTGAGTTTCTTGTTAGTTGTTCTGTCCTTTACTGAGAGTGTTGTGTGGAAGTCTCCTACTATTATAGTGGAAATGTCAGTTTCTCTTTTCAATGTTGTTAGATTCTGTTTTATGTATTTTGGAACACTCTCATTGGGTGCGTAGATGTTTATTATGGTTATGTCTTCATGATATATTGTCCCCTTAATCATTATATAGTGTCTTTCTTTGTCTTTTATGGTGGATTTAGTTTTAAAGTCTATTTTATCTGAGATTAGTGTTGCCACTCCTGCTCTTTTTGGTAGGTATTAGCTTGATTTTTTTTCCAATCTTTGACTTTTAATAAATTCACATCTTTGTTTCTAAGGTGTGTCTCTTGTAGACAACATATTGATGGATCCTGTTTTCTTATCCATTCTGTCACTCTCCGTCTCTTTATGAGTGCACTGTGTCCATTTACAGTAGGTGTAATTATTTATAGATGTGAGTTTGTTGTTGCCAGTTTTTAGTGTCTTTTTTTTGTGGTGCTGACATTTTCTGTGTTCTTCTGACTCTCCTATGCTGAGTTTCTTTTGTTTGTGGATTTTGTTTTCATTTCTTTTGTTTTTGTAGGTTTTGTTTTTACAGAGACATTATGTTTTTCCTCTTTATTTTTATGAGTTGGTTTGTTAACTTTCTTTGTGGTTATCATGAAATTTACTCTAATCTTTCTAAGTTTGAAGCAGTCTATTATTACTTGGTATCGCTTTGTCTTCCTCTCAGTTAGAAGGTTCTATACCTACACCATTTATTACCTCTTTTATTGTTCTCATGTTGTTGTCATTTACTGATTAACTGCTCTGATTCCCTGTTGTATTTCTTTTGGTTTTGGATAGTCCTTGAGGGTTCATTTCCTAGATTTGTATCTGGCTCGTACAATCCTGTGTCCTAGATTCTGCCTCTGAGCAGAAGTTGTTTTTTCGTAGATCGAATAACTCCCTTTAATAATTCTTCTAAGTTTGATTTGCTTTTTACATATTCCCTTAATTTCTGTTTATCTGAAAATGTCCTAATTTCACATTCATATTTGAACAAGAGTTTGCAGGATATATTATTCTTGGCTGGCAAATTTTTTCTTTCAAGATATTTTATATGTCATCCCATTGCCTTCTTGTCTTCATAGTTTCTGCTGAATAATCTGAGCTTAGTCTTATTGTTTCTCCTCTGTATGTGACTTCTTGTTTTTCATGAGCTGCTCTCAGGATTTTTTTTTTGTTTGTTTTGGGTTTTGGTGAGTGTGATTATGATATGCCTTGGTAATTTTCTTTTGGGTTCTATCTTATATGGGTTTTCCTTGAGCTTCTTGGATGGCCAGCTTTTTATATTTCATGATATTGGAGAATTTTTCTCTCAGCATTTCTGCAATGATCCTCTCTGTGTTTTCTGTTTTCTCCCCCTGTTCTGGAACTCTGATCTCTCACAAATTTTTGCTTTTGATTGTACCCCACGTAACTCTCAGGGTCTCTTCATTTTTCTTTGTTCTTTTTTCTGAGTTTTCCTCAAACAGAATTGTATCCAAATGTTTGTCTTCAATTCCACTGATTTTGTCTTCCACTGGTTCAAATCTGCTCCTCAGCCCTTCTGTGAAACCGTCCATTTCTGAAATCTTGTTTAGCTGTTGGATTTCTAATTGTTGTCTTTGTATAATTTCTAGTTGTGAATTTATTTTGGCATTTTGATCCTGCGGTATTTTCCTGAATTCTTCTAATTTTTTGTCTATATTTTCCATGTATTTGTCTGCTTTTCAATGAATTTGTTTATTTTTTCCTCATGTTTGTCTGCTTTTTGCTTCAACTCTTGGAAAATTCTGAGTATTAGAGATTTGAATCCCCCATCAGGTAATTCTAGTGCCTTTTTTCCCACTGGAAAGTCATCTGGTGTTTTATTTTGAACGTCTACTGGAAACGTCTTATCCTGTTTTTGTAAATGTTCTGACATTATCTGCTGTCTTCGGGGCATTCAGTAGTTATTTTTCTAGTTTATTGATTGTAGATTTGTTTGTTTCATCCTTTTTTTATTTGGCTATACCTGAGCAGGAGTGCTGTGTGTTCTTTGTTGCTTTGCTCATGTGTGGTCACTATAGTTTTTCCCTCTTTCTCCAATTGTCAGGGTCAATTGCTCATATATGGTACAGCAGGGCATGTCTAGCTGAAGAGGAGTTACTGGGAGGGGTTGTTTGTGGCACTTACGACAGCCACCAGAGCAGGCCGGTTAACAGTGCAGGGCAGGTTCCAGTAGGCCGTGCCTGTGCTGTTTGGTGGCTTAATGTTAAGTGCACGGTGCTGGTGGGCAGGATGTAGCGGGGAAATTTTTATGTGTAGAGCTAAGATGTATATGGGAGACAGGAGAGAGGAACAGGAACAAAAAACATACAAACAAAAAAAAGAGTGCTAGGGGAGCTTTCCGTTGGAGGGGAGAGATGAGAGGCTATGAAATGGAGAAAAACAAAAAGGTGAAGAAGAATAAAAAAAGAAAAGAATGAATAAATAAAAATCAAAAAGGAAAAAGAACAGCAAATCTCCCAGGGATCCCTCCGGTGTGGCTGTGAGGTCTGGGGAAGTTGTTCTCAGTTGTTGCAGTACAGTATGGCTAGAAGGCGTAGACGTATTCAGCACCAAGTATTCAGGGAACAGAAAAAGAAGGAAGGTATAGAGAGACCAGAACCTGAGTAATGAAGAAAGACAAAAAGGGAAGAAGAGGGAAAAGAAAACAAAACTAATTTAAAAAAAAAAAAAACAGGAAAAACCCGCCAAAAAAACAGAAGAAAAAAAAACATGCAAAAAGACATGCCTTCATCGATCCCTCTGCACCTCTGGGCAAACCAAGGGGGTAGGTTCCAAGCCGCGCAGCACCCCCCAACCAGAACAGTCTCCCAACTCAGGCGCAAAGGAAAAGAAAACAAGCAAACAATTCAAAACAAACAAACAAAAGCCCCAAGATCTCTCCAGTGTGGCAGCCCAGATGGAGAAGCAGTTCCACACTCGAACAGAGCTCCACAGCCCCTCAAGAAGAAGGAAAGATGGTGCACGGAGCCAGGCATTTGAGCGCAAGAAGGGGAGGTAGTGAGAGGTATAGAAGAAATCAAAAGAAGCAGAAAAAAGCAATGCCAGCAGCCAACAAATGACACTCTGAGATCTGGCCACTGTGGGCGGGTGGAATCCAAATAGCCAGTGCTTCCTGGACAAGAGACTGTGGCAGCAGGAAGCACAGGAGGCCGAGTGGAGGTGAAGAAGCGTAGGGAGTGGGAAAGCATATATCACAAATTACCAGTTGTTTTGTTTCCCACTGGAAGCTCCATGAAGCTGCTTTCTCGTAGCCGCTATTTGCTGGTGTCCAACAGGAGTCCAAGATAGCGGATCCACGCTGCATTAGCTGATAGGGGACCTCTGCATGAATCTCTCCTAGCTCTTCGTTGTCTGTCAGTTTTCTCACTCCATTTGGTGCTTGGCCGTGTTCTTTATCTCTTCATTTGATGTTTTAGGGTTTCAGGATTGCTGTTTTCTCTGTTTGGCTTAGTTTTTTGGATCTTTGCTGTGGAAGCATGAAGTGGTGCTGATGTCTAGAGTGACATTTTGCTGGAAGTCTCTGGAATTTGAAGATTTTGCCAACTTCTGCAGTCTGAAATGAATCAAATATTCAACCAAGATGCATTGATAATTACTGGTGATTGGAATGTGAAAGTTGGAAACAAAGAAGAAGGATTAGTAGTTGGAAAATATGACCTTGGTGATACAAACGACAACGGAGATCACATGATAGAATAATGCAAGACAAACAATTTCTTCTTTGCAAATACATGTTTTTCAACAGTATAAACAGCGAGTATACATATGGATCTTGTGAGATGCACGTGGATCTTGCCAGATGGAATACACAGGAATCAAATTGACTATATCTGTGGAAAGAGTCAACGGAAAAGCTCAATATCATCATTCAGATCAGACCATCAGTTGCTCATAAGCAAGATCAAGTTGATGTTGAAGAAAATTAGAACAAGTCCACAGGAGCCAAACAACTAACTTAAGTACATTTCACCTGAAATTAGACTTGACGCATTAAACACTAATTAGTGAAGACTAGAAAAGTTGTGGAGTGACATCAAGGAAATTATACATTAAGAAGCCAAGAGGTCATTAAGAAAGGAATGAATAGATGAAAACGGATGTATGAGGAGACTCTGAAAGATGTTCTTCAACGTAAAGCAAAAGGAAGAAATGATGAAGTAACATAACTGAATAGAAGATTTCAAAGTGCTACTCCAGAAGAGTAAATTATAATAATTTAATGTGCAAACACCTGGAGGTAGAAAACCAAAAAGGCAAAACATGCTCAGTATTTCTCAAGCTGAAGAACTGAACTAGAAATTCAAGTAATGAGTTGCAATATTGAAGGATTCTATGGAGAAAATATTAAACGACTCAGGAAGCATCAAAAGAAGATGGAAGAAATGTACAGAGTCACTCTACCAAAAAGAATTGGTCAACGGTCAACCATTTCAGAAGGTAGCATAAGGTCAGGAAACGATACTGAAGTAAATGATCCAAGCTACACTGAGGGCATCAACAAAGAACAAAGCTCCAGGAATTGACAGAATAACAACCGAGATGTTTCAACCAACAGATGAAGCACTGGAATTGCTGAATCATCTATGCCAAGAAATTTGGAAGACAGTTACCTGGCCAAATAACTGGAAGAAATTTGTATCCAAAGAAAGGTGATTCAACTGATTGTAGAAATTATCGAACACTATCATTAATATCACACAAACATAAAATTTTGCTAAAGATCATTCAAAAGCGATTGCAGCAGTACATCGACAGGGAACTGCCAGAAATTCAAGACAGATTCAGAAGACGAAATGTAATCAGTGATATCGTTGCTGATGTCAGATGGATACTGGATGAAAGTAGATAATATCAGAAAGCTGTTTACCTGCGTTTTATTGACTATGCAAATTTTTTTTGACTGTATGGATCATGACAAATTATGGATAACATTGCAAAGAATGGGAATTCCAGAACAATTAATTGTGCTCTTAAGAAACCTGTGCTTAGATCAATAAACAGTAGTTCTAACAGAACAAGGGGATACTGCGTGGTGTAAAGTCACCAAAGGTGTGCAACAGAGTTGTATCCTTCCACCATAGTCATTAAATCTGAATGATGAGCAAGTGGTCTGAGAAGTTGGACTATATATGAAGAAGAACGAGGCACCAAGATTGGAGGAAGACTCATTAACAACCTTCAATATGCACATGGTACAACCTTCCTTGCTGAAACTGAAGAGGACTTGAAATACTTACTGGTGAAGATCAAAGATCACAGCCTTCATTATGGATTATACCCCGACATAAAGAAAACAAAAATCTTCACAACTAGACCAATAAGTAACATCAAGATAAATAAAGAAAATATTGAAATTTTCAAGGATTTCATCTTACTTGGATGCACAGTCAATGTCCATGGAAGCAGCAGGCAAGAAATCAAAAGACATTGCATTGAGCATATCTGTTGCAAAAGCCTTCTTTAAAGTGTTGAAAAAAAGTCACTTTAAGCCCTAAAGTGTGTTTGATGCAAGTCAAGGTGTTTACAATCACCTCAAGTGCATAAGAAAACTGGACTATGAATAAGGAAGACTGAAGAATTTATACCTTTGAATTATGGTGTTGGCAAAGAATATTGAATGTACCATAGACCAGAAGAATAAACAAATCTTTCTCAGAAGAAGTACAGCCAGAACGCCCCTCAGAGTCAAGGATGGAGAGACTTCATCTCACATAATTTGGATATGTTATCAGGAGAGACCAGTCCCTAGAGAAGCTTATCATACTTGGTAAAGTAGAGGGCTAGTAAAAAAGAGGAAGTCACCTAGAGAGATGGATTGACACAGTGGCTAGGATAATGGGCTCAAGCATAACATCGATTATGGCGATTGTAAAGGACCGGGCTGTGTTTCCTTCTGTTGTACATAGGGTCGCTCTGTGTTGTAACTGCCTCCATGGCACCTAGCAACAGCAACATATGCATGAATAAATTCGCGTATGCATACAATACATAAATGAAAGACCTTTGCCATTTCTCTGGGGGTTTGAAATAAATGAGTAGGAGTGGGTTATTGTGGGATATGATATCTTTTGAAGGGAAGGGAAACCTCAGAGGTAGATAGGAAGTTCTTCATTTCATTCCCCAGCCTACCTCACAGCACCAGTCATTGAGGCTGAATTCCCATGTTCTGTCAGTCCTGAATGCCCCTGCACCGCAGCCCCCTTCTTGCAGGGGAAGTTAGTGTCTAGGATTCAATTGAATTCACTTCAATGTGTCTCTTGTACATTAATACATGGGCATTTCCTCTACTGTTGGATTGTTTATTTGTAGACACAACGTGTTCTTGACGTTGTCTATGGAGATGGTAAATCGGCCCTTCATGGAGTCTTCATAGTATATTGTACCACCACCAGTACTGATGTATGAGTCTCACTGTAGCACCTTCCCCAGAGCTTAATGGACATAGTATACGGTATAACTGCTGTAGGTGAACCCAGAGATGCCCAAGAGAGTCTCGGAGACCCAGAAAGCTGGCTCATGTCTCCCCCAACTCTGAAAGCTGCACACTGGACACACGGAAACACAGAGACATCCTCTTCAGGAAAACCATCACACATGCGCACTGTTTCTCTGACTCATACCCTCTCATATATTCAAAATCTCTTGTTCTTCATAAAATTACCTTTTAAAATAGTAACAAGAAAACTCCAGCTCACTACAGAGTTCATGGTGACTCATTTGTGTTCATTCTTCATCAGTGAACAGGGACATTTGGGAATCCAGGGAGTGGGGTTCCTCTTCCAGAGCTGCAGGTTTAGGGGTGGGCTGGTTTTCATCAGCCTAAGGAGCAGCCTTATTTGCACGTCTTCCTACTATATAGCAAGCTCTGGGGGTTATACTTCCAGAGAGGGTTGTGCCTCAGAAAAGATATGAGTGTCCTGGAGGGGTTAAGTGGTAATAAAAGTATTTGTCAAAATATGATGTTTTCATGTGATTGTGCCTTGTTAAACTCTTAATACTGATTTCTTTACTCTATTTTTACATATTCACACATATTATGTGATGTAGTTACCAATATTACCTCCATTTTTACTTACGTAAAACTAAAAACTGGGCATAGAGGGAGTACGTGATGAGCTCAAGAGCATTTATACGGTAAGGGTTGTCCCAGTATCTGGGCCTGTGTTATTCACCACTGGACCAATTTCTTCCATAAACCAACCCAAGAGCTGAGTTGTACTTGATTAATGAGGTTTTCAGGACTCTCAAACAGTAATGAGAATATAGCGTGATTTGCCACATTCTGATGTTTGTTTGAGCCCTGGTTGTGCAGTGGTTAAGTACACCGGCTGCTAATCAAAAGGTCAGCGGTTTGAACCCACCAGCAGCTCCATTAATGAAAGATGTGGCAGTCTGCTTTCCTAAAGTTTTACAGCCTTGGAAACCCTACGGGACAGTTCTCTATTCTCTATTCATATGAGATGGAATCGACTTTATGGCAGTGGGTTCTAAAATATTCATTTATTTACTGTAACAACTTCATAACATTGTGATAGACATATACTATATTTCACTTATTTAAAGTTTACAACTCAATGAGTATTAACATAAGTTCACACCAGTGCAATCATCACCACAACCAAGAGAATAAACAAGTCCATATGATCCAAAATTTTACTCTTATTTTCTTCTCTCACCTTCCCACAATCACCTCTTTCTACCTTGCCCCAGGAAACTACTGAAATTTTCTATAACAGTTTGGGAGTCCTACAAACCTCACCAATCATGTCCAACTCAGCCCTAGTGTTCGTTCAGAGAAGCAGTTTGTTCAGTGATGAATGTAACAGGCTCAGATACTGAAAGAATTCTTATCATATCATATTTAATGTTATTTCATTTAGGTAACATATTCTAGAATTTATAAAAGTGGAATCTTGAGGTACGCACTTGAATTTCAACAATGTACTTCACTCAGAATAATTATTTGATAGTACATCTGTTTTAACATGTTTATCAAGCATTTATTGATTTAATTCTGAGTAATATTCCAATGTATGCATGTACTTCAGTTTATTTATTTATCTCTATGGTGAAGGGGATTTGTATACTTTCAGATTTCTGGCTAATACATAGAAACGTGCTACTCTACTTGGAGATGTAAAGAGTTATGAATAGAATTGCTCTTCCTCTTGCAACAACAACAAAACTGGAAAAACTACAAATAAAGACATTGTCTTACCATAATGAATTCACAGGACGAACATCAAATCAGAACTCTGAAGTTAGATAGGTACCTTCAAGGAGAAACACACCCAAAATTTAGATTACCTGGAGCAGATGGTGTCAGATGGCATTTAAGCTAGTCAGGGGATTAAACTAGAAATATATTATAAATTTATTAAGGCCAAGTCTGCTAAAGGCATTAGAATGTGAAGCTCCCTAGGTCACATAGGAAATCCCTATCTCCTTGTAGGCTTTCCTCCAGGACTGAGTACAATCCAGTAAAGGACCAACCGCTCATTTTGCTGGATAGTGGAAGGGATCGAAGGGTACTTTCAAATGCACTCAGACTGTCTACCATGTCTCTAATACAGAGCAAAATATTGATCTGCTGGGAAAGACTACAAAAACAGTATCTTAAAGACACTAGTGAAATCCCATAGAAACTGGGAAGAGAAGAGAGGTCATCAATAAAACTGTGCCCAGAACCATCTCTCATCTCTTCCTTAAGGAATAAAAGTCTTATTCTGCTGAAGAAGGACTTCAAAACGGGAAGCTCAGTCTGCTTTTTGAAAGCCATTGAATCTGAGGAAAAAATATATGTTAAAAAATATGTTCTACCCTGAGCAAAAGTCAGGAAGTCATTATAGGCCCAGAGTGACCTCTAGAGAAGTTACAGGGACACTTGGAAGGCCATACCTCACATCCAACATCACAATGTCCACTTAAGAACGTTGCTCAAAGAACAGAGAAAAATCCCTAATGTAAACCCCACAACAACACTAACTACCATCAAATAAAATAACCCTGTAAAGTACCCAGGAGCACTGAAATACCAAAGACAAGAAAGAAAGAAAAGCAACAAAGTATAACTAGAGGAACTTGAAGTTTCTGGTGCTTATAGGGAAAGAGAACTTCAACTCTGGTAACCATGACAACAATAAACTCTACATACAGCCATAACAAGACTCACACGAACTTCCACAATAAAGACCTAGCAATGATAGGGTGCGATTACGTCCATGGGAAAAAATAACAATAAATAAATAACAAAATAAAACTTTAATCTCTGCTCTTCTTTCTAACCTGTCTAGCTTTCAACAAATAATATGGGTGTTACAAATAGCAGAACAACAGTCTTTGTGGATAAATTATCAAAATAAGATTTGTATATGGCACAGATGTCAAAATTATCAAAGTAAATAGGGAAGCTAAAATAACTATGATTAATATGCTAAAAGTTCTAAAGGAAAGTGTAGAAAGACTGCAGTATCAGATAGGTAACCTCACCAGAGAGACGGAAACTATAAAAAAAATCAAATGGAAATTCAAAAATTAAATAAAGCCACACTGCACCAGAAATGAGCAAAGACTTTTATAGGATCATCAGTATACTTGGCATAGTTATGTAAACAACAGTGAACTTGGAAATGTGCAAAAATAACACAAAGTGAAAGGCAAAAAATGAATGGAAAACAGAAGAGAACATGTAAGACCTGTGAAACACTATTAAACATTTTAATATAGGTAAATTCTATACCCACTGAAAATAGACATCAAAGAGACATTGAGTCTCTGTACCAATCAAACTTCTCTCACTTCACCTTACAGAGGTATTTGTAGACACTAAGCAGTGGAATCTGGTGACCAGTATCTGTCTATCACTAGATATATTTATGTGTTAGTCCTTATACTCCAGAGAAATAGTAGTTAAGCTATAAGGTTCTATTTCTCTGGAGAACATGGACTAACACTTATATATAACTAGATTTAATCTCTTAACAGAGGAGCCCTGGTGGTGCAAATGGTTAAGAGCACTACTGCTACACAAAAGGATGGCGTTTTGAACTCACCCAGCAGCAACACAGAATAAGGACACAGTGATGTGCTTTTCTAAATATTACAGTCAAGAAAACACTACGTGACAGTTCTACTCTGTGACATAGGTTAACTATGAGTCGAAATTGACTCAACAGTACCTAACGATAACAATGATCTCTTAACAAATCATTTAAATATTGTTTCATATATATTTGATCATGTAGTATTATTGTATTGTTACTGTCAAAATGTTTATCTAAGGATGTATCTGAGGAGGTGGGGCTAAGATGGTGGAGTAGTCAGACACATCCTGTGGTCCCTCTTACAACAAAGACACAAAGAAAAAGTGAATTGATTATATATGACAATCTAGGAGCCCTGAACATCAAAGGCAAAGTTGAGGAATTGGAGTGAGTGTCAAGGAGAGGGAGAGACAGTTCAGAACCAAGGAGTTGCTAGAACTGACCTGGCAGGCACCGGCAACATGCAAGCTGGATTGGCTGGTGTGCACCGTGAGCCAAGCAGTGGCGTTTGGGACTTGTTTTCCACGGCGGGAGAGACCAAGTGGTGCAGACTCTTTTCAAGCCTCCAGAGTCAGTGAGAAGCAGTGCTCGCTCAGCAAAAGATAAGTACATGTATCTAATCTATCACGTGGCTCAAAAAAACACCCCCTCTAAAGGAAGAAGCTCTCTTCCATTTACCTGCCACGTTCCCGCTCTGCACCAGGTCCCAGGCCAGCTTCAGTGTCTGTCATGCACCTGGGCCAAAAGTAGGACACATGGTGCACCCAGAGCCATTCTCCCGGCTTTGCAGAGGGAACAAATTAACAAAGAGGAAAAAATAATCTTTCAGCTCCTCTAAGCTGGAAAGTCAGGGCAGGCAGAGCCATCTTGCTCAGACACAGGCATAAGGGGTCCACAGACTTTGAATGCCTTTCACCACTTCACAGACCAGTGTGGGCCTATTTCAACATCATAGACCCTCATTAGCACAGTACATCAGGGTATATTCATGAAGCCTATTTTCAACTATACTATCTAGAAGAGGGAGTGACAGATTCGTGACATTTAATGTCTCCCTACCCATTAAGCAAGGACCTCAAGTACCCACATCAAAAGCTTGAGGACTAGTTGCTCCACCCACAACACCTAACCACCAGAGATGGGGTTCAAAGAATAAGAGGTGCCTCCCAGTCCTACAGTCAACAGCAATGGGAGTCCATAGTCTCACTGCAAAACCCATCTACCTATGTGCTCTAGGAAACAGGGACACATTTTCCTCCCTGACAGTCAGGGACAGTGTTCAGCCCCCTGCCTTTCTCAGCCTATGATGCTCTACTGCAGCCAGATACCTGTGCCTACACCAAACACCCCTGAGTGTCTAGGACTGTAGGTGAAAGCCTGCAGCACGCATTTTGATGACTGATTACTGAACACCTGAGGTGAATCTATACAAGAAATGTAAACGGACTTCTGGCTCACATACAAAGTAACAGTTCTATCCACCTGGTGACAGGACGTGAGATCTTCAAATATACCAATATTCAAACTAGCTCACACGACCGGCCTATTTGGACATATCAAAATAAAACAAGAAGTTAGGACACAACAGGAAGTACTGATGACTTGGAGACAACAGTCAGTATTAAATCACATAAAGAGGCAGACCATGATGGCTTCAGCAAGCTCCCAAAACAAAGAATCAAGAAACCTAATAGAGGAAGATAACTTCTTGGAATTACCAGAGGTAGAATTCAAAAGATTAATATGCTGAGAGATCAGGAAGGAGTTTAGGCTAACGCAGAACATACCAAGCAACACATAGACAAAGCAATAAAGGAACTTAAAAAGGTTATACTAAGTCTTAATAACAAATTTAATAGGCTGCAAGAATCCATAGAGAGACAGCAAACAGAAATGCAAAATATTAACAATACAATTTCAGAATTAGACAACTTAACAGAAAGTAATAGGAACAGAACTGAGGAAATGGAAGTCAGAATCAGTGAGACTGAAGATAAAGTACCTGCCACCAACTCATCTGAGGAAAAAAACATAGATAAAAGAATTTAAAGATATGAAGAAACCCTAAAAATTATGTTGGACTCTAGCAAGAGGAATAAACTACTAGTGATTGGAGTACCAAAACATGAGGGGATAACAGAAAATACAGAGAGAATTGTTGAAGATTTGTTGGCAGATTATTTCCCTGACATTGTGAATGATAAGAGATATTTATCTAAGAAGTTCATAGAACCCCACACAAGATACATCCCAAAAGAAACTCACCAAGACATATTATAATCAAACTTGACAAAACCAAAGATAAAGAGAGAATTTCAAGAGTGGCTAGGGATAAACGGAAAGTTGTCTACAAAGGAGAGTCAATAAAACTAAGTTCAGACTACTCAGCAGAAAACATGCAGGCAAGAAGGAAATGGGATGCCATTTATAAAGCTTTGAAGGAAAAAAGAAAAAGTCAGCCAAGAATTCTAGAGCCAGCAAAAATAGTTAAATATGATGGCAAAATTAAGGCACTTCCAGATGAAAGAAGTTTAGGGAATTTGTAAAAAAAAAAAAGAAAGAAAGAAAGAAAAAACAAACATACAAACAAACAAACAAAAAAACAAAATAACAAGAAATACTAAAGAGAGTCCTCCGGTTATAAAATCGGGAACATCAGATAAAAACCCAAGACTAGAACACAGAACAGAAGAACTAGATAGCAACACAGATAGTAAAGTCACAAATAATCAAAGCTAAAACACTGAAAATAGAGAGAGACATCAATGTGTAAACGATGACAACATTAAAACAAAAAAGTAAGACTAAATATGTAGTCATAGATCTTTCATATGGAAAGGAAGTCAAGGAGATACCAAGAAATAAGATTGGTTTAAACTAAAAAGAAATAGAGGTAAATATTAAGGAAACAAAATATCTTACACATCAAAATTAAAAAAAAAAAACAAGAAAAATAGAAAGATTCAGCAAATATAAAATCCATAACAATGAAAAGGATAAAAAGAAAATACATAAAGAAAAATGACTCAGCACAGAAAATTAAGTGGAACAAAAAAACTATCAACAAAACAAAAAAAAAATTTACATCAAAATGACAGCACTAAACTCATATCTATCAATAATTACACTGAATGTAAATGGACCAAATGAATCAATAAAGAGGCAGAGATTGGCAGAATAGATAAAAAAAATGATCTGTGTATATCCTGCCCACAAGAGACACACCTTAGACTTAAAGACACAAACAAGCTAAAGCTCAAAGGATGGAAAAATAAAGAAAACAACAATCAGAAAGAGCAAGGGTGGCAATATTAATCTCTGACAAAATAGACTTTAAAGTAAAAACCACCTCAAAGGACAACGAAGGACACTTATAATGATTAAGGGTCTATACACCAGGAAGACATAACCATGATAAATATTTATGCACCCAACGACAGAAGTCCAAACCACATAAACTCTAATAGCATTGGAAAGCGAGATAGACAGCTCCACAATTATACCTAGAGACTTCAACACACCACTTTTGGTGAAGGATAGAACATCCAGAGAGAAGCTCAATAAAGACAGGAAAGATCTGATGTCAAAATCAATCATCTTCATCTCATAGACCTATACAGAACACTCCTCCCAACAGCAGCCAAGTATACTTTCTTCTCCAACGCACAAGAAAAATTCTATAGAATAGACGACATATTAGACCACAAAGCAAGCCTTAACAGAATCCAAAATATCAAAATATTACAAAGCATCTTTTACGACTATAAAGCCGTAAAGCAGAAATCAATAACAGAAAAACCAAGGTGGGGGGAGAATTCAAACACATGGAAACTGAAAAACACCTTGCTGAAAACTCCTGGGTTATAGAAGAAATTAAGGATGGAATAAAGAAATTCGCAGAATCCTATGAGAATGAAAACACATCCAGTGCTCGGATGTCCGTTTATAACAATAAATGCACACATCCAAAAACAAGAAAGGGGCAATATCAAATCATTAACCCTATAACTCCAATGAATAGAAAGAGAGCAGCAAAAGAAGCCTTCGGGCACCAGAAGAAAGCAAATAATTAGAGCAGAATTAAATGAAAGAGAGAATAGAAAAACAGCTGAAAGTATTAACAAGAAAAAAAACCTGGTTCTTTCTAAAGATCAGCAAAATCGATAAGCCTTTGGCCAAACTGACAAAAGAAAAACAGGAGAAAAAGCAACTAACCCAAATACAAAATGAGATGGGTGATATCACAACAAACCCAACTGAAATTAAAAGAATCATAACAAAATACTATGAAAAATTGTACTCTAACAAATTTGAAAACCTCGAAGAAATGGACAAATTTCCAGAAACACACTACCTACCTAAACTGACACAGAGTTAGAACCAGTAAATAAACCTATAACAAAAGAAGAAATTGAAAAGGTAATTAAGCCCCCACCAGCAACAAAAACTAAAAAAAACAAAAACCTGGCTCTGATGGCTTCACTGGATAATTTTACCAAACATTCAGAGAAGAGTTAATACCAATACTGTTCAAGGTACTTCAGAGCATAGAAAAGGATGGAATACTCCCAAACTCATTCTATGAAGCCAGCCTGATACCAAAACAAGGAAGACCCACAACTTGATACCAAAA
>NW_004443989.1:16864865-16891343 GCF_000243295.1 Trichechus manatus latirostris
TATACAAAGTCAACAGCCAACATCATCCTAAATGAAGAGAGTCTGAAAGCATTCCTGTTGAGAAGGAGAACCAGAAAGAATGCTCTTTATCACCACTCTTATTCAAGATTGTTTTAGGAGTCCTAGCCACAGCAACTAGGCTAGAAAAAGAAATAAGGCATCCACATTAGTAGGGAGGAAGTAAATCATCTCTATTTACATAAGCTCTTATACACAGAAAACTCCAAAAGATCCACAAAAATAACGACTGAATCTAATGGATTTTAGCAAAGTATCAGGATACAAGATAAATATACAAAACTCAGTTAGAATCCTCTACACTAACAAAGAGAATTTCCAAGAGGAAATCACCAAATCAATACCGTTTACAACAACCTCCAAGAATATAAAATACTTAGGAATAAATCTAACCAAAGACGTAAAAGACGTATAAAAAGAAAACTACAAGACACTACGGCAAGAAACGAAAAGAAACAAACACAAGTGGAAAAAACATACATTGCTCATGGATAGGAAGGCTCAACATTGTGAAAATGTCAATTCTACCCAAGGTGATCTACAGATACAATACAATCCCTATCCAAATTCCAATGGCTTTTTTTTTTAATAAGATGGATAAACAAATCATTAACTTTATATGGAAAAGGAAGAGCCCCCGGATAAGTAAAGCATTTCTCAGGAAGAAGAGTAAAGTGAGAGGCCTCACACTACCTGATTTTACAAGCTGTTATACTGCCACAGTAGTGAAAACAGCCTGGTACTGTTAGGACAACACATACATAGACCAATGGAACAGAATAAAAAATCCAGGCATAAGTCATCCACCTATGAGCAGCTAATATTTGACAAAGGCTCAAATCCCATTAAATGAGGAAAAGGCAATCTGTTTAACAAATGATGCTTGCATAACTGTATATCCATCTGTAGAAAAATGAAACAAGACCCATATCTCACATCATGCATAAAAACTAACTCAAAATAGATCAAAGACTAAATATAAAATCTAAAACGATAAAGATAATGGAGAAAAAATAGGAACAATGCTAGAAGCCCTATTACATGGCATACACAGAATTAAAAACATTACTAACAGTGCACAAACACCAGAAGATAAACTAGATAACTGGGAGCTCCTAAAAATCAAACAGTTATGTTCATCAAAAGAGTAAAAAGATAACCTACAGACCTGGAAAAAAATTTTGCCCACAAAATATCAGATCAGGGTCTGATTTCTAAAATCTACAAGATACTACAAAACCTCAACCACAAAAAGAACAATAACTCACTTAAAAAATGGGCATAAGATATGATCAGGCACTCGACCAAAAAAGACATTCATGCTGCTAACAGATATAGGAGGAAATGCTCACGATCATTAGCCGTTAGCCAAATGAAAATCAAAACTACATTGAGATACCATCTCAACCCAACAAGGCTGGCATTAATCCAAAAAACACAAAACAATAAATGCTGGAGAGGTTGTGGAGAGACTGGAACACTTATACATTGCTTGTGGGAATTTAACATGTTACAAACACTGTGGAAATCAATTTGTCACTTCCTTAAAAACCTAGAAATAGAAGTACCATAAGATCCAGCAATCCCACTCCTCGGAATATATCCTAGAGAAATAAGAGTCATCACACGAATAGACATATACACACCCATGTTCATTGCAGATTGTTCACAATAGCAAAAATATGGTTACAACCTACGTGCCCATCAACAGATGAATGAATCAACAAACTATGGTACTTATACACGATGTGTACTACACAGCGATAAAGAAGAATGATGAATCTGTGAAGTCTCTCACAACATGGATGAGTCTGGAGGGCATTACACTGAGTGAAATAAGTCAATCACGAAAGGACAAATATTGTATGAGTCCACTACTATAAAAACTCATGAAAAAGTTTACACACAAAAAGAAACAATTTTTGATGGTTACCGGGAGGGAGAGGTGTGGGGATGGAAAAACACTAAATAGACAATAGATAAGAGGTAACTTTGGTGAGGGGTAAAACAGTACTCAATACTGGGGAAGCCAGCACAACTTGTCCAAGTCAAGGACATGGAAGCTTCATGGACACATCCAAACTCCCTGAAGGACTGAATTACTGGGCTGAAGGCTGTGGGGATCATGATCTCAGGGAACATCTATCTCAATTGGCATAATATAGTTTATAAAGAAAATAGTTTCCATCCTACTTTGGTGAGTAGAAACTAGAGTCTTAAAAGTGTGTGAAAGGCCATCTAAGTTACTCCACTAGTCTCACTCCATCTGGAGCAAGGGAGAATGAAGAAAACCAAAGACGAGGGGAAAGATTAGTTCAAAGGACTAATGGACTACAAGTACCACAGCCTCCACCAGACTGAGTCCAGCACAACTGGATGGTGCCCAGCTACCACCACTAACTGCTCTGACAAGGATCACAATAGAGGATCACAGACAGAGCTGGAGAAAAAGTGTACAACAAAATTCTAACGCACAAACGCACACAAAAAGACCAGACTTACTGGACTGACAGAGACTGAAGAAACCCCAAGAGTACGGCTTCTGGAAATGCTTTTTCCTCAGTAATCAAGTCACTCCTAAGGTTCACCGTTCGTCCAAAGATTAGGCAGGCCCATTAAAAAGAAAAGATGTCACCTTGAAGTCTAAGGTGTGCCTGAACCAAGCCATGCTGTTTTCAATAGAGTCATATGCATGTGAAAGCTGGATGATGGATAAAGATATGAAAGAAGAATTGACTCCTTTTAATTCTGTTGGAGAAGAATATTGAATATACCATGGATGGGGAAAGTAACGAATAAATCTGTCTTGGAAGAAGTATGACCAGAATGCACCTTAGAGGGAAGGATGACAAGTCTACATCTAACATGCTTTGGACATGTTATCAGGAGGGATCAGTCCCTGGAGAAGGACAACATGTTTGGTAAAGTAGAGGGTGAGCAAAAGAGACGAAGACTCTCAACAGGATGGACTGACACAGTGGCTGCAACAATGGGTTTAAGCACGATTGTGAGGATGGCACAGAACCAGGCAGTGTTTCATTCTGTTGTATATAGAGTTGCACGAATTGACTCTACAGCAAGTAACAATGACAACATTAAAAAAAAAAAAGTCTAAAGTCACAAACCAGCACAGAGACAAGTACTAGAAGGTAGGATCCTGAGACAGGAAAGCTGGTGATTGAAAGCCCAAGGTCGAGAAGGGAGAGTGTTGACATGTCGTGGGGTTGATAAGTCACTAAACAATATGTGTACTAATTGTTTAATGAGAAGCTGGTTTGTTCTGTAAATCTTCATCTAAAGTACAATTTAAAAAATACAAAAAAATTCGTATTAGACACCGCTTTGCATACAAAGACTTACTTGCACATTTGTGCACATACACACACACACACACCCCACAGAGACTGAAGGTGGGCCGTTCCTGGATAGTATGATCTGTGCCTCACCATGCTTAAGCAGACTTTGTAGAACATTCTACTGCTGATGATCCTGCCCAACTGGTTGTATAGCTGTATCTTGGAGCTCAAGAAAGCTCCTCAAACTCTCGACTCATTGCTAGTGGCTCAGAGGGGAAAAATTAAACCAAAGAAGTGGCTGCATTTTGCCATTTACCTGGTAAGTTAGCACCATCACAATAATGTATAGGATCTGACACGCAAAACAGATGGACTCTGAGCAGCACAGAGTTGGGTTAAAATCTTGTTCGGTCACTTGTTTGGTCAAGTTACAAGCATTTGAAGACTCAGTGTACTCAAGCATATGATGGGGCTTAAATGAGAAAGGGTCTAGAATGTACTTAGCACAGGGCTCAGCATAGAGTAGGTTTTCAATAATGTTATCTATTGTTTAATGTGATCTTCCAAAAGAAAAAATAAATAGATGTCTATGTCTCCTTAGAGGGAACATCAAGGACTATGAGATCCCAAAAGACCAGTGTCAGTAGACCATCCAGAGGGGCCCTGGCACCCTGGAGGTGCCCTGTACTTCCTGCTGCCTGAGGAGGGGATCCAGTTCTCCAGGAAAATGGGCTTCATTCTGAGCCGACTCTCAAGTCCAATCACTCCTTGGAGGTCTTTAGGCTGATTACTGTACAAGTTCTTTTACTCCATATTTTGAAACATCAGGTAGGGCATATATGCCATTTTTCATGGACTGTTCCTGAACCACCTGCCTAAGCCCTTGAGGACTAAGTCAACAGTGTTATCCAATTTTATCGTCCATCAGAGCAGGAAAACTGCCTTTTTCATCAAAATGTCTGTGTTAATCATCCACCTGCTGAGGGTCTACCCTACACTAGTCACCTCAAGAACTCCAATGTGTCCTGTAATATATTCCTCTTCTTTGTGGGAGCTTGTCAAGACCAAGGCTGAACAACTTGATGGAACCCTTTCTAAATGAATGTGTACTTTGCTTTGGTAGAAACTTATTACAAACAAAATTGTAAATCACTAAATCAAAGAAACAAAAAACATTTCTTAAGATAATAAAAAATGTGTCCCTCAAGCATTCCTCTCAAGTCCATCTTAATTCATGTTATACAGAGTGTCACCATCACCCTTGACTCTGTGGTTCTGTTGAAATAATATCCACAGAAAAACCCACGCACTGCCATTAAATCGATTCTGACTCCTAGTGACCTCCTAGGGTTTTCAAGACTTTAAATCTCTACGGAAGCATACTGCCACATCTTTCCCCCTTGGAGCTGCTAGTGGTTTCAAAGCACAGACATTACAGTTAGCAGTCGACTGCTTTAACACCTGCACCACCGGGGCACCTTAATATCCACAGAATCTGTGTAAAACAGCAGCATGTTACACACAATACTGGAAATGGGATACATATGTACCAGCAGATAGATGGGGCAGTTACTCAATAATGGAAATCTCTCAATGAAGTGAACACTTTACCTGGTTCTCCAGCAGAATATCACATGATGGAGCACATTTATTTTTAGAGGAGCATTTTTTAAAGTACATATGATTTATAGCCAAATCTTTGCTAAAAATGTGAAACTTGCTCTTTCCTTACAGTGAGGGACATGAGGAAAACGGGTTTTCTTTTCACCTTTAGATGGTTGTTCTATGAATGAGGCAATTATGGGCTCTGTGTGTTGGCTCAAGGTTGTTTGCTTCTTCATTAAAACATGTGGCCTCTTAGCACAAAAAAGATTTCTAGTGCCAAACTCAAATATGCTTACATTCAATTATTTTATGAATACCCCAAATAACCAGACTTTTAGCTAATAGACCCCCCTTCTTTCCATTGGTCATGAAACTGTGTCCAGCATCTGCTAGTTCTAGATAAAATAAAACCCAGCAGCTGTAAGGACTTAAAAACTGCTTTCCTTCATAGCTCTCTGACCCAGAGACTCCCCACCTTGCTGCAGAAGAACATATCGTCTAGGCACATGTAGTCCCCATTCTTTATCCTCTCAGGTTTCTGTGTCCTTCTGCCTTTCTTCTGGCTCCCTGAATTGCTTGCCTCTGGAATACCTCCTGCTTCGGGGAATCACCCCCTTATTAAATGCAGTTGCCAATGCTTCATCCTCAGTAAATATTTTGTTCTGCCACACTGACATCTCATGGTCAAATATTTTTTGTTGATAGTCCCAAACTCCTTCCAACTCACTAAAATGGTGGAAGAAAAGTTATGTGACAGAAGAGGTTCTTGGAAAGTAGCGGAAGGAAGAATCAGGGAATTTTTGGATGAAACTGTCATCTGTGTGTGTGGCTTCATGCAGTAGTTATTTAACCCCCAGAGTATTGTTGTCACTCTGCTGGAGCCTTAAGGACAGAGCTCACAAAGACCAGGGTGCTGTGCTACAGAGCCCACAGTACACTAGGAAATCCCATCATCAGCCTAAAGCAAAAGGTGATGGAGATGACTCTATGAAATTCTGAACAGCAGTAGATCAATTCTACATTTACATCTCATTTGGATCCAACAATCATCATCTTAGATACTAATGGCCATGTGCATTTCCCAAATGAGCCCATGCACCAGGGACAGTGGGGAGGGTCCAGGGCAATGATGACAGAGAAAGTCCTGTCAGACTTTTCCAGATGTCTGCAGAAGACTTAGGCTGAGTCACACCTGAGATCCAGGTAAAGAAACTGAGCCATGGGATTTAGACCACAGAAATCACACTATGCATTTATGGGTTAAAAAGAAGTAAAGGGAGATGTGAGAACAAAGACTAGAATCCAAGAAAATGAGTTAGGAGAAATAGAGATGTCAGAAGAGTGTTGAGTCTGATATGACCCCATGATTTGTGGCTCCAGTGCAGCCCCTCCTAACGTGCTTTAGGGAGGTTTGTGTGTGGGCTCCAACTGACTTGCACTCAGTATGTCTTTCACACAGTAATACCTGGATGTGTCCTGGGCTTTCAGACTGTCCATTTTTTTTCTATTATTATTTTTATTGTACTTTATATTAAAGTTTACAGAACAAACTAGTTTCTCATTAAACAGTTAGTACACATATTTTTTATAGCATTGATTACCAAACTCACGACACGTCAACAGTCTCATTTCTCGTTCTTGAGCTCTCAATCATCAGCTTTCCTGTCCCCTCCTGCCTTCTAGTCCTTGCGCTTGGGTTGATGTGCCCCTTTGGTCTTGTTTTGTTTTATGGGCCTGTGTAATTTCAGGTGAAGGGTGAACCTCAGGAGTGACTTCATTACTGAGCTAAGAGCATATCCATGGTCCATATTCTAGGATTTTCTTCAGTCTCTGTCAGGCTGGTAAGTCTGTTTTTTTGGTTTTTGTTTTTTCTTTTTTGTGAGTTAGAATTTTGTTCAACAATTTTCTCCAGCTCTGTCCGGGACCCTCTGTTGTGATCCCTATCAGAGAATTCAGTGGTGGTAGCCGGACACCATCTAGTTATACTGAACTAAGTGTGGTAGAGGCCGAGTTAGATGTGGTCCATTAGTCTTCGGAATAACCTTTCCTTTGTATCTTTCGTTTTCTTCATTCTTCCTTGCTCCCAAATGGGTGAGACTAGTGGAGTATCTTAGATAGCTGCTCACAGGATTTTAAGCCCCCAGACACTACTCACCAAGATAGAATGTAGAACATTTTCTTTATAAACTATGTTATGCCAATTGAGTTAGATGTTCCCCGAGATCATGGTAAACACAGGTCTCAGCTCAGACATTTGGTCCCTTAGGGAGTTTGGATGTGTCTATGGACCTTCCATGACCTTGCCTTGTACAAGCTGCGCTGGCTTCCCGAGTATTCTGTACTGGCTTACCCTTCACCAGAGTTACTACTTATCTGTTGTATATTTAGTGTTTTTGCATCCCAACCCCTCCCCTCCCTCGTAACCACCAAAGACTTTTTTTGTGTGTGTGTGTACACCTTTTCATGAGTTTTTAGAGTAGTGGTCTCATGCAATATTTGAAATGTTGCTATTGATTTATTACACTCAGCAAATGCCCTCCAGATTCATCTATAATGTGAGAGGCTTAGCAGACTCATCATAGTTCTTTATCATTGTATAATACTCCATTGGGTGTGTGTACCATAGTTTATTTATCCATTCATCTATTGACGGACATCTAGGTTGTTTTGATCTTTTCACTATTGTGAGCAATGCTGCAATGAACATGGGTGTGCATATGTCTATTCCTGTGATGACTCTTATCTCTCTAGGATATATTCCTAAGAGTGGGATTGCTGGGTCATATTGTATTTCTATTTCTAGCTTTCTAAGTAAGAGCCATATAGCTTTCCAAAATGGTCATATCATTTTGCATTCCCACTAGCAGTGCATAAGTGTTCCGATCTCCCCACAGCCTCTCAACATTTGTTATGTCCAGTATTTTTTGATTTGTGCCAGTAGTGCCAGGGTGAGATGGTATCTCATTGTGGTTTTGATTTGCATTTCTCTAATGGGTAGTGGTCGCATTTCCTTATGTGTCTGTTGGCCACTTGAATGTATTCTTTAGTGAAGTGTCTGTTCATTTCCTTTTCTCATTTTTTAATTGGATTATTTGTCTTTTGGTTGTAGAGGTGTTGGATTTTCTTCTAGATTTTAGAGATTCAAACTTTGTCTGATTTGAAATAGCCAATTTTTTTTCCAAGTCTGTAGGTTCTCTTTTTACTCTTTTGGTGAAATCTTTTGATGAGCATAAGTGTTTAATTTTTAGAAGATCCCAATTATCTGGCTTATCTTCTGGAGTTAGTGTGTTGTTGGTTATTGTTTGTATCCTTTTAATGTCATATATTATGACCTCTAGCATTGATCTTATTTTTTCTTCTATAAAGTGTACAGTTTTTGGCTTTATCTTTCTGCCTTTGATCAATTTTGAATTAGTTTTTGTATATAATATGAGATATGGGTCCTGTTTCTTTTTTTTTTTTTTTTTTGCAGATGGATATCCAGTTTTGCCAGTGCAATTTGTTAAAAAGACTTTTTTTCACCATTTGATGGACTCTGGGCCCTTGTGGAAGATCAGCTGACCACAGGTGGATGGATTTACGTCTGGATTCTCAATTATCTTCCGTCATTCAATTTTTCTGTCCTTGAACCAGTAACAGGCTGATTTGACTACCGTAGCTGTATAGTAGGTTCTGAGATCAGGTAGTCCGAGTCCTCCTACTTTATTATTGTTATTCAACAGTGCTTTACTTTACTGGGGCTTCTTACCTTTCCATATAAAGTTAATGATTATTTTCTTCCATCACCTTAAAGAATGTTGTTGGTGTTTGGATTGGGATTGCATTGTGTTTGTAAATCTCTTTGGGTAGAATTGCCATTTTCACAATGTTGAGTCTACATACCCACGAGCTTGGTATGTTTTCCCATTTATTTAGATCTCTTTTGTTTTCGTGCGGTATTTTATTTATTTATAGTATATTTATTCAGCTTCACTGAATAAATTCAGAATTTTGGCTACCTTTTCTGCGTTCTGAAATAGTTTGAGTAGTACTGGTGTAAGCTCTTCTCTGAATATTTGGTAGAATTCTCCGGTGAAGCCATCTAGGCCAGGGCTTTTTTGTTAGAAGTTTTTTTTTTTTTTTAATCGTCTATTTAATCTCTTATCTTGCTATGGGTCTGTTCAGATTTTCAAGATGATTTTGTGTTAGTTTGGATAGTTAGTGTGTTTCTAGATATTTATCCTATTCCTCTAGAATTTTAAATTTCTTGGCGTACAGTTTTTCATACGACTCTGTTATGATACTTTTTGTTTCAGATGAGTCTGCTGTAGCGTCCCCTATTTCATTTCCTATTTGGGTTTTTTGCGTCCCCTCCTGTTTTTCTTTTTTCAGTTTGGCCAGTGGTTGGTGGATACTTTTGATACTTTCAAAGTATCAACTTTTAATTTTGTTGATTCATTCTATTGTTTTCGTATTCTATATTTCATTTATTTTACTTTGAAGTTTATTATTTCCTTTCTTCTGGTGGTTGTGGACTTTTTTTGCTGTTCTCTTTCCATTTGTTCGAGTTATGTAGCTAATGTTTTGATTTTGTCCCTTTCATCTTTTTTAATGTGTGCATCTGTTGCTATAAATTGACATCTGAGGACTGCCTTTGCTGTGTCCCAAAGGTTTTGGTATGATGTGTTTTCATTCTTGTTTGATTCTAAACATTTTTTTATTCTATCTCTGAATTATTCTATTGCTTAGTGGTTTTTAAGCAGGGTACTATTCCGTTTCCATGTTACTGATTTTTTTCTTTATTCTTCCTTCTGTTAATTTCTACCTTGATACCGTTATGTTCAGAGAAATACTCTGTATTATCTCAGTGTTTTGGATTTTGTTGAGAGTTGCTCCGTGGCCTAAGATGTGGTCTATTCTGGAGAACGTTCCCTGTGCATTGGAAAAGAATGTGTACTCTGCAGCTGTTGGGTGAGGTGTTCTATATATGTTTATGAGGTCAAGTTGGCTGACTGTGCCCTTTAGCTCTTCTATATCTTTGTTGAGTATCCTTCTAGATGCTCTGTCCTTTACCAAGAGTGATGTGTTGAAGTATTCTACTCTTATTGTGGAAGTGTCAATTTCTCCTTTTAGTGCTGTTAACTTGTTTTAAGGATTTTGGAGCGCTGTCATTGAGTGCTTACATATTTATTATAGTTATGTCTTCATGATGGGTCATCCCTTTAATCACTATGTAGTGACCTACTTTGTCTTTTATGTTGGATTTTCTTTTAAAGTCTGTTTTACCTTAGATTAACATTGCCACTCCAGCTCTTTTCTGGTAGCAGTTTGCTTGATATGATTTTTTCCATATTTTCATTTTTAGTAAATTTATGTCTTTGCTTCTAATGTGTGTCTCTTGTAGACAGCATATTGATGGATCCTGTTTTTTTAATCAATTCTGTCACTCTATTTGTGGGTGCATTTAAACCATTTCATTCAGTGTGATTATTGATAGGTGTGAGCTTATTTTTATCATTCTGTAGTGATTTTTTGTGGTGCTGATGTTTTCTTTGTTCCTCTTACTCTCCTGTTTTGATTTCCTTTTTGTTTGTGGGTTTTTTTCATTTCTATTGTTTCCGAAGTTTTTATATTTACTGAAACTGTTTTTCTTCTTTATTTTGATGAGTAGGTTGGTTAACTTTCTTTGTGGATACCTTGAAATGAACCTTTATCTTCCTAGATACGAACCAATCTATTATTACATGGTATCCACTTGTCTTCCTCTCCATTAGAAAGTTCTATGCCTACACTGTTTATTCTCTCTTTTATTGTTCTGATGTTGTTGTCTTTTACAGATTAAGCTATCTTTTTCCCTGTTTTAATTCTTTTAGTTTTGGATAGTCTTTGAGATTTCATTTCCTAGATTGTTATCTGGCTGGTACAATCTTGCATTCTAGATTCAGGCTGTGGTCTGAAGTTGTTTTTGTCTCAGAACAAAGTACTTCCGTTAATAATTCTTGTATGTTTGGTTTGGTTTTTACGTATTCCCTTGATTTTTGTTTATTTGGAAATGTCCTAATTTCACCATCATATTTGAATGAGAGTTTTGCAGGATATATTATTCTTGGTTGGCAATTTTATTCTTTCAAGGTTTCATATATGTCATCCCATTGCCTTATTGCCTGTATGGTTTCTGCTGAATAACCAGAGCCTTGTCTTTTGTTTTTCTCCTCTGTATGTGACTTTTCATTTTTCTCGAGCTGCTCCCAGGATTCTTTCTTTGTTTTTGGTTTTAGCAAGTGGGATTATCATATGCTTTTGTGATTTTTTTTGGAGTCTATCCTGTATGGGGCTCGTTGAGTATCTTGGATGGTGAACTTATCATCTTTTATGATATTAGGGAATTATTCTGTCAGCAATACTTCAGTAATCCTCTCTGTGTTTTCCGTTTTCTCCTCCTGTTCTGGTACTCTGATCACTGACATTTTTGCTTTTGATTGTATTCCACTTAATTCTCAGGGTTTTGTCATTTTTCTTTATTCTTTTTTCTGATTTTTCCTCAAACGGATTTGTACCCAAGTGTTTGTAATCAATTTCACTGATCTTGTCTTCCATCGTTTGAGACCTTCTCCTCAGCCCTTCTATGACACTGTCAGTGTCTGAGAAATTGTTTGCTTATCTTTCAGATTTTTAAATGTTGTTTTTGTATGATTTCTACTTGTGAATGTATTTTGACATTTTGTTCCTGTATTATTTTGCTGAAATCTTCCATTTGTTGTTTGTATTTTCTATGAATTTGTCTGCTTTTTCCATGAATTTGTCTGTTTTCCCGTATTTTGTCTGCTTTTTGCTTCAACTCTTGAATAGCTCTGAATATTAGAGATTTGAATTCATTATCAGGTAGTTCCAGTACCTTTTCTTCTACTAGAAAAGCATATAGTGTTTTATTTTGGACACCTACTGGAACCATCCTGTCCTTTTTTCTTTTTCTTTTTTTGGTATTGTCTGCAGCTGTCGGGGCATTCAGTAGTTATTTTCTTCATTTATTGATTGTATGTTTATTTCATTCTGCTTTTTTTCTTCTTCTTTTGTTATCTCTGAGCAGGCATGCTGTGTTGTTTTTTTTTTAATTTGTCTGTGGGCACCATAGTATTTACCTCCTTGTCCAATGGTTGGGACCAGTTGCTCAACTATGGTGCAGCAGGGCTGGTCAAGCTGAAGGGAATGGGCTGTGATGAGTTGTTTGTGGCCAATACTACGACCAACAGGGCTGGCTGGGAATCAGTGAGGGGCCAGTTCTTGTAGGCCTTGTCTGTGCAGCTCAAGAGTGTGAAGTTCTGCACATGGTGCAAGTAGGCAAGAAGGAGAGGGGAGATTGTGATGTGTGGAGCTACGATGGGTATGGAGAAGAGGAGAGAGAGGAAAGAGAAACAGGAGTCAAAAACAAATAAAAAACATGGTTTGCTATTGGAGCTGAATCCTGAGAAACTGACAAATGCAGAAAAACAAAAAGGAAGAAAGAAAAAGGGAAAACATAGAAAAAAATAAAAATTACAAAAAAAAAGTAAAGCAAATTCCCCAGGTATTCCCACCTGTGTAGCTGTGAAGAATAGAGAAGTTGTTCCCAGGCCACACAGTACAGTTTGGCTAGAAGGGGTAGAGATGTCACACAATGCCAGGTATTCAAGAGGCAGGAAAAGAAGAAAAATATAGAGAACTGAGAAACTGAGAAATGAAGAAAGGCAAAAAGGAAAAAAAAGAGAAAAAAAGAAGTGCCTTCAGGGATCCCAACAGTACAGCCACGCAGACTAGGGAAGTGGCTCCTAAGCTGCAAAGTACATCCTGGCTAAAAGAGGCCACCAAGAGAACAACAAACAAAATCGAACAAAACAAAAGCCCTAAGGATCCCACCAGTACGGTGCTGTGGGCCAGGGAAACAATTCCCCAGTCGAGCAGTGCTTCATAACCTTTCAAGAAGAAGCAAAGATGGCCTACATATCCAGGTGTTTGACAGCATGGAGGGGGAGGTGGTGAGAGGCAAGGAATTAACCAAAATAAACAGAAAAAAAGCAACACTAGCAACAAAGAAATGGCACTCAGGGAGCTGGCCAGTGTGGGCGGTGTAAATACCAGTGGCACGGTACTAAAGCCCTTGTCTCCCAGCCAACAGACTGTGGCTGGTGAGAAGCAGAGGAGGCTGAGCAGGGGAGAAGAAGGGTGGAGGGTGGGAAAGTGTGTATTGCTGGTTACCAGGCGCTCTGTCTTCTGCTGAGATCTCCTTGAAGTTGCTTTCCTGTACTTCCTGTTCACCAATCCCCAAGAGGAGTGCAAGATGGTGAATCCGTGCTGCATTACATGATAGGGTACTTCGGCATATATCTTCCCTCACTATCTGTTCTCTGTCAATTTCTTATTCCATTCAGTGCTTGACTGAGTTCTTTATCTTTTCATTTTATGCTTAGGGTTCCACGATTGTCATTTGTCTCTTGTTTACTTAGTTTTTCTGGTCTTTGCTGCGGAGGGACAAGGTGGTTCTTCTGTCTATAGCACCATGATGACCTCTTCCCTGTCTATTTTCAAATACAGTGTATTCTGGGCATTGTCTCTGGAGATAGTGAATCGACCCTTCACAGAATGTGTATATTTCTTGGTATCACCATCAGTGTTAGTTTCTGCAACGCAATACAGCCCCTTCCCAGGAACTTGGAAGATCAAGCTCATTTATAACTTCCTGAAGGTGAATCAAGATCACGGACAGGAGAATCTCAGAGATTTCTCCCCCAAGTCATCTCAGGTCTCTCCTGGGCTTCACCAGCTGCACTTCATACTGGGCAACTTCAAACACAAAGATATCATAGTCAGAAAAAAGTCACACATATTCACTGGTTCTCTCATTCATATCTACTAATATTCTCAGTATCTCTGTAAAAATGATCTTTTAAAATGGCAGCAAGGAAAATTATCTTAAGGTGCTTGAGTATGTGCAGTCCCTATCACTGAATGGGGTCACCTGGGAATCCTGGGACTGAGGAGCCTCTTCCAGAGCTAAAACTTGGAGTTGGGTTGTTATCTTTTATCAGCAGAGGGAAGGGCTCTATTTGCATGTACCCCTATGAAGCAATTTGTGGGTTTGGGTGCCTGCAGAGACTGCAGAGCACCAGGATAGACATGAGTGTCCTGGGTGGAATTTGGTGGCAATCACAATATTTGAGAAAAAAATATTTCTTGCCATGTAATTATGGTAGGCCAAACACATACTCCCATTCATATTATTTCATATACCATAATTTATCTATATATAAATGTTATAAGATAGTATGTGCTTTATTTATTTAACTTCTTTCATTCAGCATACTTTTAATAAATCCATATTGTTTTTTCTAACAAGCTTGCATTGATAATAATACTATATATATATATATATATATGTATATGTATATGTATATTTGTATTTATGGATATGTGTACGCCATAACTGGTTTAAGTATTCACCCCTTGGTGGATATTTGGATTGTTTATTATTTCTGGTTATTACAATGAAATTTGCTACTCAGAATAAAGACGTATAAAGAGAAAAAAGGAAGGGGACATATATTTTCTTACAACAACTACAATAACAATCCTGGAGAAGCCACAATTAAAAAAAAAAAAAACTTCAACATATCAGTATATGAAAGCCAAAGGCAAACAATATACATCATATTTGGAGAGAGAGGCAAATTCCGGGACAAAAAGGGCCCAGACATTAACTTACCTGTGGCAGATTGCTTTAAGTGACATTTAATATCTAAGAAGATTGAGCTGGAAATATTTAGTAAATATTTGAAAGTTGAATGTTTTAAAGACATAGACTGTAAGCTCCCAGGAGCTACAGACTTAGGGTGACTCTTGCTGTATTACAGACTGTCTCCATATTACTATGGATAATCTACAAAAACGTAAGTGCTTCACTCTTTATGATGGTGCCTGGGGTAGCAGAGGAGCAGCCACTGCTAAAATACACCCAAACCTAATCCCAGTGAAGAAAAAAAAAATCATGAGGAGGAAAGCCATCAAAATGAGTATCCAGGCACAGGTGGAATCATATAAAAAATGGGGTAATAGAGGACACCCATGAAACTACCCAGAACCAATTCCCTTTTCTTTATTAAAGCATGAAGACATTAAATGAAGAGGAAGAATATAGAAACTAGAAACTGTGGATACTGGTGAAAATCCTTTGCAGCTAGGGAGGGAAATATCTGTCCCATTGAAAAGGTCACAAATACTTCTGTGCCAGCATTTCTTCTGGAAGAGGGGCAGGAAAATTTTGAAGGCCACACTTCAGGCCCAGGTTTATAATTCCTGTCTAGGAAGGAGGCACAGTCAGAAGATCAGAGAAAGCATCCCTTATCCCAAACTCCACCACAATACTAAACATCGTCAAGTAAAACCAACAGTGGGGAGTTGAGAGACATAGTCTCTCTCAGTACAGCACAAAGTGAATACTAAAGTCAAGCATGAAGACAAAAATGGGAATCACTAGATGAATCTGAAGTGTCTGGGGCTAGTAGAAAAAAAAATAGCTCTGGTAGCTATGACAAAAACTCCAAATGCAGCCCTGCCCAGATTTATACATACATCCACAATAAAGTTCTAGAAAGAGGCAGGGTGTAATCCTCCCCAAGGGAAAAATTATACATAAAATAACATATCAATATCTACTGTCCTATGCAACATATCCATGTTTCAACAAAAATTATTGGGAATACCAAAGAGCAAGAAGACAATCATAATTAACATATTATCAAAATGAGATTCACATTTGAAACAAATAATATTATTATAAAATTAAAAATGAAGTGTGAATAAACTATGACTAATATGTCAAAAGACCTAAAGGAAAAGGTAGACAGACTGTAGGGGCAATAGGTAACTTCAGAAGAAGGGGTACCACCCAACAATTACACTCCTATATATATCCCCAAAATATTTGCAATTGGAGACTCCAACAAATACAAGCACACTGATTTTCATAGCATCACTATTCACAATAGTCAATAAATAAAATAATTAAAGTGTCCATCAACAAATGAGTAGATAAACAAAATGTGATATATATTTACAGTGGAATATCATCAGGTTGTAAAAAGTATATGAGTCCTGATACATGCTACAGCATGGATGAACATTAAAAATATGCTAAGTAAAATAAACCAAACACGAAATGAGAAATACTGTGTAAACCCACTCATATGAAATACCTAAAATAGAAAGTATATTAGAAGTTACTAAAGACAGTGGAAAGGAGAGGATAGGAAGTTACTGTTTAATAGATACAGAGTTCCTGTTTGTGGTGATAAGAAAGTTTTGGTAGTATATAGTGGTGAAAGTTTCACAAGATTGTGAATCTAATTAATATCACTGAATTAACACTTTAAGTCAGTTAAAATAAAAACAATTACAGATATTTTACCACAAGAAAATGATTAAAGAACAGCCTTAGTCATCTAGTGCTGATATAACAAAAATACCACAAGTGGATGACTTCAACAGACAGAAGTTTATTCTCTCACAGTCTAGTAGGCTAGAAGTCCAAATTCAGGGCATCAGCTCCAAGGAAATGCTTTCTCTCTAGGCTCTGGAGGAAGGCCCTTTTCTTCAGTCTTCCCTAGGTCTGGGAGATTCTCCGTGCAGGAACCCCTGGTAAAAAGGATGTGCTTTGCTCCCAGCTCTTCTTTCTTGCTGGTATGAGATCCCCCTTCTCTGCTTGCTCCCCTTTCTTTTATCTCTTGTAAGATAAAAGGTGGTGCAGTCTACACTCCAGAGAAACTCCCTTTATGTTGGATCAGGGATGTGACCTCAGTAAGGGTGTTACAATCTCATCCTATCCTCTTTAACATAAACTTGCAATCACAAAATGGAGGACAACCACACAATACTGACAATCATGGCTTAACCAAGTTTACACACATTTTTGAGGGACACAATACAATTCAAGTCAATGCCAAAGACAGAGGACATCTTGAAAGAGTGCTTGCTTCATTCTTTACAGCAGACTTCAAAATCAATGAAACAAGAAAATTATGGAGTCCTATATTTCCTGTTGAAATAGGAATAATAAATCAACCCAGAATTCCACACCGTCAGCTTCTATTAACGGCTGTGGGAAAATATGGAAACAGAAAGTAGTAATGGTTGAACATCATGATAAATCCATGTAATGCTGCTGAATTGTACATGTGAAGAATGTTGAAAAGTCAAATTGTTGTTGCATATATATTTACAATAAAAAATTTAAAAAAATGAAAGATAAACATTTTTCAGACAACCAGAAACTGATGAAAATTATTGCCACTACAACTCTTCAAGACATTATTAAAATATTCTAAAGGAAGAGAGATTATGATATAAGCCAAAATCTTGAATCTACACAAAGTGTCAAAATGGAATAAAGGTTATAGATTTCTTTTTCTCATTTTAGTGGCTCAAAAATATAATTGTTAAAACAATAATAATAGCCATGCATTATGTTTATAACATAAGCCAAAGAGAATGGAAAAACAAAGGGACAAGTGATGGGAGAAAGAGATAGGAAATTGTGGCAAAAGCAATCCAAGTGCAGTCTCTCACCTTTCCCTTTCGCCTATAAAACTGAAATTTCTGCTTAGGACAAGATGTGTCATCCTGGCTCCTTGGATGGGATAAACATGTGGGATGACTGTTTCCCAAAGTGCCTTGATCCGAAACAAATCTAATAGTAGCTGATGGACTAGAAAACATCCTTTATGTCCTACCCTAAACGTATGTCAACATTCCACTCAAACTGCTTATGTGTGTATGTCACATGGCGCTTGGACAACACTATTTCTATATCCATTGCTGGTGAGGAGGAAATGTTGTCCTTCAACTGCTCCACAAAACAAGTTTTTGTGAAGGCCACCATCCTGTATCAACTACAGAGTAAGACACACTGGCCATAGAGGACTGGTGCCCAATATTAAAAATGTTCTTGCTCTGTTTCTTCTCTATGTGAGTAAAGCATATTTCCATACAATGCCTATTTGTAAGATCTGCTTTTGTTGTTGACCTCAGACATTGGCTAGATGGAAATATACAGTTATAATGCCCTTACCTGCCACAATTCAGTTAGTATGTTGTACTGTGAGGGCTTGTGTGTTGTTGTGATGCTGCAAGCTACACCACCAGTATTTGAATACCAGCAGGGTCAACCACAGTGGACAGGTTTCAGCTGAGATTCCAGAGTAACACAGACTAGGTAGAAGTACTTGGCAGTCTGTTTCTGAATAAAACTGGCCAGTGTAAACATTATGAATAGCAGTAGAATTTGTCTAATATAGTGCCAGAAGACGAGCCTCTCAGGTTGGAAAACACTCAAAAGATAACTGGGAAAAGCCTAACCCTCAAAGTAGAGTCAACCTTAATGACATAGATGGAGTCAAGCATTTGGGACATTCATTTACTAATGTGGCACAACTCAAAATGAGAAGAAACAGCTACAAACATGCATTAATATTCAACTGCAGAAGAGACCATAAATTGCTCATATGCGTCTTCAACATGAAGCTGAAGAAAATTAGAAAAAGTCCACTGAAGCCAAAGTATGACCTAGAGTATATACCACCTGAAGTTAGAGACTATCTCATGGATAGATTTGACTCATTGAACACTAATGACGGAAGAACAGATAAATTCCGGAATGACATCAGGGACATCATACATGAAGAAAGCAAGGGGTCATTAAAGAGAAGAAAGAAAGAAAAGACCAAAACATATGTTCGAAGAGATTTTGAAACTTACTCTTAAACATTGTGTAGCTAAAGCAAATGGAAGAAACAATGAAGTAAAGAGGTGAATAGAAGATTTAAAAGGGTGGCTTGAGATGACAAAGTAAGGTAGAATAATGACAAGTGCAAAGACCTAGAGTTAGAAAACCAAAAGAGAAGAACATGCTAAGTATTTCAAAGCTGAAAGAACCGAAGAAAAAATTCAAGCCTTGAGTTACAATAGTGAAGGTTTCTATGAACAAAATACTGACTGATGCAGGAAGGACTTCCGGACAACATGGCACTATAGACAGAAGCACCACACCTTCCTTCCACAGCAAAGATCTGAAAAACTAAGTCAAACAGAGAGAAAAGTCAATCCTGGAAACCTAAGCATCAAATGAAGAGATAAAGCACTCAGCCAAGCACTGAATGGAATAAGAAACTGAAAGAAAACAGACAGCAAGGAGAGATACGTGCAGAGGTCCCTTATCAGCTAACACAGAATGGATTCACCAGCTTAAACTCCTGTTGGAGGTCGGTGAATAGGGAGTACAGGAAAGAAGCTTCACGGATCTCCCAGCAGGAGACAGGACAACTGGTAGCCAGCAACGTACACTTTTTCACTCCTACCATTCTACACGCACACTCGGCCTCCTCTGCTTCATATGTCTACAGTCCCTTGTCCAGGAGGCACCGGCTTGAGCCTTGTGTCACTTGGATTCCACCCACCCACACTACTGGCTTTCTGACTGTCATTTGTTGTTAAGGTTGATTTTTTCTGCCTCTTTTTGTTTCTTCCATACCTCTCACCAATTCTCACTCTTTTCTATCAAATACCTGGCTCTGTGTGTTATCTTTGCTTCTTCCAGAAAGGCAATGAAATGCTGCTTGTCTGTGGAACAGCTTCCTGGGCTGTGCCACCATGCTGGTGGGATCCCTGGGGTTTTTGTTTGCTTGTTTTGATTTGTTTGTTTTCTTTTTATTTTTCGGCTTTGGAGTCCCTTCTACCCAGGCTGTATCTCTCGGATTGGGAGCTACTTCTTCAGTCTGCACAGCTACGCAGTCAGATACTTGGAGGCGTTACTTTTTTCTTTTATTTTTTGTTGTTGGTTTTTGTTTTGTTTTCTTGTCTTTTATCTCTTTTTGTCTTTCTTCATTTCACAGTTTCTCATCTTTCTATACTTACCTTTTCTTCCTGTCTCCTGAATAAGTGGCACTGAGAGACACCTCTACCACTTCTAGCCAGGCTGTACTTCACAGCATGGCAGCTACTTCCTAAGTCTTCGCAGCTACACTGGTGAAATCTTTGGGGGCTTTTCTTTTCTTCTAATTTTAATTTATTTTTCCTTTACTGTTTATCTTTTTTCTTTTCATTTCCTTTTTCTTTTTCTCCAGTCCTCGGTCTCTCATCTCTCCAGTCCAAAGTCAAGCTCCTCTAGCCCTCTTTTTTGTTTGTTTCTTTCTTTTTGGCTCCTGTTTCTTTCTCTTCCTTCTCCTTTATCCCTTACCCATCTTAGCTCCACACACCACAATCCTCTCCCTCCTTTCTGCTAACCTGCACTGTGCACTGAACGTGACATACCTGAGCAGCACACCCATGGCTTATTGTAACCTACCCTTCACTGATTCCCAGCCCACCCTGTTGGGCACAGTACATACCACAAACAACCCATCCCAGCAGCTCCCCTTCAGGTGGACCTGCCCTCCTGCACCATAGCTGAGTGAGTGTCTCTGCCCATTGGACAAAGAGATGAAAAGTATCATGCTAACAGATGAGACAACAACAAAGAATGCACAACTTTCCTGCTCAGACATTACAAATAAAACAGAAAAGCAAGACAATACAATAAATCTACAATCAATAAACTAGGAAAATAACTACAGAATGTCCAAAAGACAGAAAACAGTATCAAAACAACTTAAAAAATAGAACAGAATGGTTTCAGTAGGTGTTGAAAATAAAACACGAGATGACTTTCCAGTACAAGAAAAGGCACCAGAACTACCTGACTGGGAATTCAAGTCTCTACTATTCAGAGCTATCCAAGAGTTGAAGAAAAAGCAGACAAAAATAGGGACAAAATAGACAAATTCAAGGAAACTACAGACAAAAAAAAAGTGGAAGAATCAGGAGAATAATACAGGAATAAAATGCCAAAATAAGTTCCCAACTAGAAATCATACAGAAACAAAAATTATAAATTCAAAAGAGAAACAACAAGTTTTCAGAAAAGGACAGTGTCATAGAAGGGCTGACGAGCAGTTTTGAAAAGGTGGAATACAGGATCAGTGAAATTGAAGACAAACACTTGTATACAACTCTGTGTGAGGAAAAATCAGAAAAAAGAACAAAGAAAAATGAAGAAACCTTGAGAATTATATGAAAAACAATCAAAATTAAAAAAAAAAATTCGAGTGATTGAAGTTCCAGAACAGAGGGAAAAACAAAAACAAAATACACACAGAGGATCGTTGAAGAAGTGCTGACACAAAATTTTCCTAATATCACGAAAGATGAAAAGCTGACCATCCAAGAAGCTCAATGAACCCCGTATAGGTTAGACTCCAAAAGAAAATAACCAAAGCATACCATAATCACACTTGCTAAAACGATAGACAAAGAAAGAATCCTGAGACCAGCTTGGGAAAAAAGAAAAGTCAGATATAGAGGAGAAACAGTGAGACTAACTGCAGGTTATTCAGCAGAAATCATGCAGGCAAGAAAGCAATGGGATGACATGTATAAAACCTTGAAAGAAAAAAAAAATCGCCAGCCAAAAATAATATATCCTGCAAAACTCTCATTCAAATATGATGGTGACATTAGGAGATTTCCAGGTAAACATAAATTAAGGGACTGTGTAATAACAAAACCAAATTTACATGAATTAATGAAAGGAACACTTCTGTCTGAGAACAAACAACATCAGACTATAGGCTGAATATAGGACGTAGGATCGTACCAGCCAGATACGAATCTAGCAAATGAAGTGTCAAAGACTATCCAAAACCAAGAGAATTACAACAGGAAACAAGAGAGGTTGATCTGTAAATGAGAACAATAAAAGAGGGAATAAACTGTGCAGGTATACAGTCTATAAATGAAGAAGAAAGCAAGGTGATACCAAGTAATAATAGACTTGTTCATACCTAGGAAGATAAGGGTAAATTTCAAGGTAACCACAAGAGAGTTAATAGATCTACTCATCCAAATAAAGAATAAAAAATTAAAGCCCCATTAAAAACAAAATCTACAAAAATAAATTAAATTAAAAAAATCAGAAACAAAATAAATTCAGCACAGGAGAGAAAGACGAACAACGAAAATGTCAGCACCACAAAAAAGCGCTACAAAATGACTGCAATAAACTCACACCTATCAATAATTATACAAAATGTAAATGGCGTAAATGCACCCATAAAGAGTGACAATGTGATAAAATGGATAAAAAAGCAGGATCCATCAATATGCTGTCTACAAGAGACACACATTAGAAACAAAGAAGTAAATTTATTAAAAATCAAGGAATGGAAAAAATATATCCAGAGAATAGCTACCAAAAAAGAGTATGAATGGCAATACTAACTGCAAATAAAATAGACTTAAAAAAAATCCACCATAAAAGACAATGAAGGACACTATACCGTGTTTAAAGGGACAATCCATTATGAAACCATAACCATAATAAAAATCTGCACACACAATGACAGGGCCTCAAAATACATAAAACAAACTCTAACAGCACTGAAAATAAAAATTGACAGTTCTACAATAATAGTAGGAGATTTCAACAGACCACCCTCGGTAAAGGACAGAATGTCAAGAAAGAAATTCAACAAAGATACAGAAGACTAAAGGGCTAAATCAGTTAACTTGACCTCATAGATATATGTAGAACACTCCAGTCAATAGCAGCAAAGTACAAATTCTTTTTCAATGCACATGGAAAGTTTTTTAGAATAGAAGACATCTTAGGACCAAAGAAACAATTAACAAAATACAAAACACTGAGATAATGCAAAACATGTTCTTGTACCGCAATGCCGTCAAGGTAGAAATTAACAACAGGAAGAGCAAGGAAACCAAATCAAATTTATGGAAACTGAATAACACCCTGCTTACATACCACTGAGTAATGAAAGAAATGAGAGATGGAATCAACAAATTCCTAGAACCAAATGAGAATGAAAACATATCATATGAAAACTTTTGGGACACAGCAAAGGCAGTCCTTAGATGACAATTTATAGCAATAGATGCACACATCAAAAAAGAAGAAAGGGACAAAATCAAAAATTTACTACACAACACAACCAAATAGAAAGAGAACAGCAAAAAAAGGCCATAGCCACCAGAAGAAAGGAAATAATATAGATCAGAGTGGAAATAAATGAAATAGAGAATAGAATAACCATAAAAATATTCAATGAAACTGAGAATTCGTTCTTGGAAAGGATCAATAAAATCAACAAACCACTGGCCAAACTGATAAAAGAAAAGCAGGAGAGGACACAAATAACCCATATAAGAAATGCAAATGGGGACATTACAACAGACCCAACTGAAATTGAAAAGTATTCTAACAAAATATTATGAAAAACTATGCTCAGATAAAATTGAAAACCTAGAGGAAATGGATAAACTTCTACAAACACATTAACTAACCAAACTAACACAAAATGATGTTGAAAATTTGAACAGACCCATAACAAGAGAAGAGATTGAAAAGGTAACACAAAAAACTTCCAACAACAACAAAAAAAAAACCTTGGCCCAGATGACCTCACTTGAAAATTCTACCAGAAATTCAGAGAAGAGATTATAGCAGTACTACTCAAACTATTTCAGAGTACAGAAAATGAAGTGACACCTCTGAATTCATTTTATGAAGCCAGCTTAACCCCGATACCAAAACCAGCAAAGACGCCACAAAAAAAGAAAAATTATAGACCAATATCTCTCATGAATATAGAAGGAAAAATTCACAACAAAATTCTAGTCGGAAAAATTCAGCATCATATCAAAAAAAGTAGTACACCATGACCAAGTAGGATTCATACCAAGTATGCAAGGACGGTTCAACATTAGAAAATCAATCAATGTAATCCACCATATAAATAAAAGGAAAGAAAAGAATCACATGATCATCTCTGTTGATGCAGAAAAGGAATTAGACAGTCTAACACACATTCCTGATAAAACTTTCAATAAAATAGGTATAGAAGGGATATTTCTCAACATAATAAAGGGCACCTATGCAAAAACAAAGGTCAACATCATTCTTAATGCAAAGAGGCTGAAAATATTCCCCTTGAGAACAGGAACAAGACAAGGGTGCCCTTTATGACCAATCCTATTTAACATTGTCCTGGAAGTCCCAGCTAGAGCAATAAGGCAAGAAAAAGAAATAAAGACTATCCAAATTGGTAAGAAAGACGTTAAACTGTCACTATTTGTGAATGATATAATATTATACATAGAAAACCTGAAAGACTCCACTAGAAAACTACTGAAACTAATAGAAAGATTCATCAGATTAGCATGATGTAAGCTAACATTCTTAATCAGTTGGATTCCTACACACCAATAAAGAGAATGATGAAAAATAAATCAGGAAAGCAATATCATTTAAAATAGTTCCCAAAAATAAAATACTTAAGAATAAATCTAACCAAGGATGGAAAAGACCTATACAAAGAAAACTACAAATCACTACTACAAGAAACCAAAATGGATCTAAACTAATTGGAAAATATACCAAGCTCATTTACAGATAGACTTAAGGTTGTGAAAATAACAATTCTACCAAAGCTATGTAGAAATACAACACAATCCTGATCCAAATACCAACAATATTCTTTAAAGAGATGGAAAAACTAATCATTATAAACATAAAAAAAAAAGTTAGATTCTTCTACAACAACAAAGAGAACTTCCAAGGGGAAATTACCCAACAAAACAGTTTACAATAGACCCTAAGAAGATAATATATATATACACAAGATAATATAATATATATATTATATATATGATAAGATAATATAATATATATCTAACTGGAGATGTAAAAGACCTATACAATGAAAACTACAGGGTACTATTGCAGGAAACCAAAAGAAATATGCATAAGTGGGAAAACATACCTTCCTCATGGATAGGAAGATTCAAAATTGTGAAAATGTCAAGTCTACCTAAAGCGATCTACAGATACAATGCAATCCTGTTTCAAATTCAAAATGTATTTTTAATGAGATGCAAAAAAAATCACCAACTTCATATGGAAAGGGAAGAGGTTCTGTATAAGTAAACTATTACAGAAGAAGAACAACAAAGTGGGAGGTCTCACACTACTTGATTTTAGAACCTATTCTATCACCATGGTAATAAAAACAGCCCGGCACTAGTACATAAACAGATACACAGACCAGTTGAAAAGAATTGAAAATCGAAACATAAGTTCATCCACCTATGAGAACTGATATTTGACAAAGACCCAAAGTCCATTAATTGGGGAAAAGACAGTCTCTTTAACACATGGTGCTGGTATAACCAGATATCCATCTGTGAAAAACTGAAACAAGACCAGTACCTCACACCATACACATAACTAACTCAAAATTGATCAAAGACCTAAATATAAAATCTAAAAAGATAAAGATCACCAAAGAAAATATAGAGACAAAGCTAGAAGAGCTAAAAAATGATATAAACAGAATACGAACCTTAAGTAACAATGCTCAAACACCAGAAGAGAAACTAGATAACTGGGAGATCCTAAAAATCAAGCACTTAGCTCATCAAAAGACTACACCAAAAGAGTAAAAAGACAACATACAGAATGGGAAAAAAAAATTGGCTACGACAAATCCAATCAGCATCTAATCTCTAAAATCTACAGGATACTGGAAAACCTCAACAACTAATATATAAATAACCCAATTAAAAATTGACAAAGGATACAAACAGGCACTTCACTAAAGAAGACATTCAGGCTGCAGACACATGAAGAAATGCTCATGATCGTTAGCCATTAGACAAAAGCAAATCAAAACTACAGTGAGATACCATCTGTCCTAGTCATCTAGTGCTGCTATAACAGAAACACAACAAGCGGATGGTTTTAACAAACGGAAGTTTATTTCCTTACAATAAAGTAGGCTAAAAGTCCAAATTCAGGATATCACCTCCAGGGGAAGTCTCTCTCTCTCTCTTGGCCTTCTCATCAGTTCTTCCCCCGGACTAGGAGCTTCTCGGCCCAGAGACCCCAGTCCAAAGACGTGCTCTGCTCCTGGCACTGCTTTCTTGATGGTATGAGTTCCCCCGTCTCACTGCTCACTTCTGTCTCTTATATCTCAAGACATTGCCTCAGGATACAATCCAATCTTGTAGACTGAGTTCCGCCTTACTAACACAACTGCGGCCCATTCTCCCTCATTAACATCATAGAGGCAGGATTTACAACATATAGGAAAACCACGCAATACCAGAATCATGGCCTGGCCAAATTGATACACATTTTTGGGGGGACATAATTCAATCCATGAAATTCCACTCTTTGGCCCCCAAAAAATCACATCGTTGTAACATGCAAACATATTCACTCCATCATATCACAGCCAAAGTCTTAACTCTAAGTCCAAAATCCAAAAATTCCTCTTCATAGATTGAAAAGGCAATAAAAAAACTCCCAACCAATAAAAGCCCTGGCCCAGATGGCTTCACTGGAGATTTCTACAAAACATTCACAGAAGAGCTTGTACCAGTTCTACTCAAGCTATTTCAGAGCATAGAAAAGGAAGCAACACTTCCAAATTCATTCTATGAAGCC
>NW_004443989.1:16894467-16927669 GCF_000243295.1 Trichechus manatus latirostris
AAAAAAAAAAGTTGAGAATTTAGAGGGTTAAAATGTTGTGGGGTTGTTAACCAATGTCATAAAACAGCATGTGTGTTACTGTTACATGAGAAACTATCTCTTCTGTAAGCATTCACCTGAAGTACAATAAAATATTAAAAAAAATATTCCTCTTCAACTGTAAAATCTGGAATACAAGTTATCTGCTTCCAAAGGTGCTATGGCAGAATGGGCACAAGCTAGATATTTGCATTACAAATGAGAGAAATTGCAGGGAAAGAAGGCATAACAGGCACGAAGCAAGTTAGCAGAACACATTATATTAGCCCTCAAGGCTTTGAAAATAATATTCTGTTCTCTGAGACAATTTACACAATAGCCCTGCCCTCCAGACTCTAGGTATTGGCCACACTCTCCAGATTTTGAGTGGAGGCCCCTCCGCCCCAGGCTTCAGCTCCGCCTTCCGGGTCCACTGGGACAGCAACTCTGCTCCCTTGGCTTTAGGTGCACCATTCTCCCAGTCCATTTGAGTGGCGACTCCACCCTTAAAAACAACAGAGGTCATTGCTCCATGCTTTGAAACCCCTGAGGTAATGGCCATACCTTCTGAGACTGAGGCAGCTACGCTTCTTGTGTCCCTGGTCTCTTCAGCTTCTGCCTTCTGTGGACTCCCAGCCCTTGGCCCTCATGCCCACATCTACCATGCTGGGGCAAGTGTTCCAAATCTCTGTAGCTCCACCGATGATAAGTGCCCGGAGACATCCCACTCCGCCAGAAAGCCTCGAGCACACAGGCACTAAGCTCTCTCGCTCCGTGGGTCAGGAAGCCTAACTCCACCGATAAGTTCCCAGAGGGACCCCACTCCACCCGGAAGCCTCCTGCGCACAGGCATTCAGCTCTTTCGCTCCGTGAGTTGGCTCCAGAGCCATCTTGCACTCGTCTCCTGGTTCTGCTGTTGCTGGTTCTCTGCTGCTGCTGCTTCTCTACTACTGTAGATTCTCTGCTGCTACTGGTCCTCTGTCACTGCCACATATCTATCCATTCACATTTTTAAAATCTCTTCCACATTTTAGGTATCTGTTAGAGCATCACCCCACTCTCTCAGTACCAAATTCTGTCTTAGTCATCTAGTGCTGCTATATCAGAAACACCACAAGTGGATGGTTTTAACAAAGAGAAGTTTATTTCCTTACAGTAAAGTAGGCTCAAAGTCCAAATTCAGGATGTCACCTCCAGGGGAAGTCTCTCTATCTCTCGGCCTTCTCGTCAGTTTTTCCCCCGGACTAGGAGCTTCTTGGCCCAGGGACCCCAGTCCAAAGGACGTGCTCTGCTCTTGGCACTGCTTTCTTGATGGTATGATGTCCCCCGTCTCACTGCTCACTTCTGTCTCTTATATCTCAAGACATTGCCTCAGGATACAATCCAATCTTGTAGACTGAGTCCTGCCTTACTAACACAACTGCCACCCATGCTCCCTCATTAACATCATAGAGGCAGGATTTACAACATATAGGAAAACCACACAATACCAGTATCATGGCCTGGCCAAATCGATACACATTTTTTGGGGGAAATAATTCAATCCATGACACCATCTTACCTGAACAAGGCTAGCAATAATCGAAAAAGAAAAGAAAAGAAAAAGAAAATAATAGATGTTGGAGAGGTTGTGGAGAGAATGTAAAATGGTACAAGCACTTTGGAAATCTATTTGGCGCTTTCTCAAAAAGCTACAAATAGAAGTACCATAGGGTCCCACAATCCTGCTCCTTGGAATATATCGTACAGAAATAAGAGCCATCACATGACTAGATATATGCATACCCATGTCCATTGCAGCACTGTTCACGATAGCAAAAAGATGGAAACAAACCAAGTGCCCATCAACTGACGAATGGATAAACAAATTATGGTATATTTTCACAACGAAATACTACGCAAACATAAAGAACAACGATTAAGCCGTGTAACATTTTATAATATGGAGGAATCTGGAATGCATTAGGCTGAGTAAATTTAGTCAGTTACAAAAAGACAAATATTGTATAAGACCACGATTATAAGAACACAAGAAAAAGTTTAAACATAGAGGAAATCATTCTTTGAAAGTTACGAGGGTAGGGAGGGAGTGAGAGGTTTGTTCACTTACTAGATAGTAGAGAAGAATTATCTTAGTTGAAGGCAAGGACAGCACACACTACAGGGGAAGTCAGAACAACCGAACTAACACAAAGCTAAATAGTATCCTGAATACAACCCAAAACTTCGAGGGACAGAGTAGCAGTGGCGGAGGTCTGGGGAACATGCTTTCAGGGGACATCTAGGTCAATTGGCATAACAAAGTTTATCAAGAAAATATTCTGCACCCTACTTTGGTGAATGGCGTGTAGGGTTTTTAAAGCTAGCGAGCGGCCAAGACACGTCAATTGGTCCCAACCCACCTGGAGTAAAGGAGAATGAAGAAAACCAAAGTCACAATGAATGTATTAGCCCAAGAGACAGACAGGGCCACATAAACCAGAGACTTCATCAATCTGAGACTAGAAGAACTAGATGGTGCCCAGCTACCACCAATGATCGGCCTGACAGGAAACACAACAGAGAGTCACTGATGGAGCAGGAGAAAAGTGGGGTGTAGAACTCAAATTCTAGAAAATGTTCAAACTTAATCGTCTGATGGAGACTGGAGGAACCCCGGAAAGCATGGCTCCTGGACCTCTGTCAACCCAGAACTAGAACCATTCCTGAGGCCAACTCTTCAAATATTAGACTGGACCATGGGATGTAAAATGATACTTGTGAAGAGTGTGCTTCTTAGGTCAAGTAGATACATGAGACTAAATGGGCAGCTTCTGTCCAGAGGTGAGATGAGAAGGCAGAGAGTGTCAGGAGCTGGGTGAATGGACATGGGAAATCAGGGGTTTAAAGGAGGAGTGTGCTGTCACAGTATAGTGAGAACAATTAGGGTCACATAACAATGTATATATAAATTTTTGTATAAGAGTCTAGCTTGAATTGTAAACTTTCACTTGAAGTACAATAAATAAAAAAAGGAAAACGAATCATTAACTTTATACAGAAAGGGAAGAGGCCCCAGATAAGTAAAGCATTAATGAAGAAGAATAAAGCAGATAATTCACACTACCTTACCCCAGAACCTACTATACAGCTACGGTAGTCAAAGAAGTGTGGTACTGCTACAACGACATATACATTGACCAATGGAATAGAATTAAGAACCCAGATGTAAATCTATCCACCTATGGTCACTTGATCTTCGACAAGGGCCCAAAGTCCATCAAATGGGGAATACACAGTCTTTAACAAATGGTGCTGGAAAAACTGGATGCCCATCTGCAAGAAAATGAAACAGGACCCATACTCACAATATACACAAAAATTAATCCAAAATAGATCAAAGAACTAAATATAAAGCCAAAAAACTATAAAGTTCATAGAAGAAAAAATAGGATCAAAGCTAGATGCCCTAATACATGACAATAACAATTGCAAACCATAACCAACAACACACAAACTCCAGAAGATAAGTTAGATAACTGGGATCTTCTAAAAATTAAACACTTATGCTCATCAAAAGATTTCACCAAAAGAGTAAAAAGAGAACCTAAAGATATGGAAAACTTTTTTAGACATTACAATTAAGACAAAGATACAATCTTTAAAATCTAGAAGAAAATCCAACACCTCTACAACAAAACGACAAATACTACAATTAAAAATGGGCAAAGGAAATGAACAGACACTTTACCAAGAAATACATTCAAGAGACTAACAGACGTATTAGGAAATGCTCGAGATCACTAGACGTTAGAGAAATGCCAACCAAAACCACGATGAGATATCATCTCGCCCTGGCATTACTAGCAAGAATAAAAAATAAAAAAAACCTGGAAATAACAAATGTTGGAGGGTTGTGGGGAGACCGAAACCCTTATCCACTGCTAGTGGGAATGCAAAACGATATAACCATTTTGGAAAACAATATGACTCTTACTTAGAAAACTGGAAACAAAAATACCATATGATCCAGCAATCCCACTCCTACGTATATATTCTAGAGAAATAAATGCCATCACACGAATAGACATATGCACACCCATGTTCATTGCAGCATTGTTCACAATAGCAAAAAGATGGAAACAACCTACATACCCATCAACAGATGAATGGATAAAAAAACTATGGTACATACACACCATGGAGTATTACACATTGATAAAGAACAATGATGAACTTGAGAAGCATCTCATAACATGGATGAAACTGGAGGGCATTATGCTGAGTGAAATAAGTCTATAACGAAAGGACAAATCTTGTATGAGACCACTACAGTAAAAACTCATGAAAATGTTTTGCACACACACAAAAAATCTTTCATGGTTAGGAGGGGTGGGAGGAGTTGGGGGGGAATACTAAATAGTCAACAGATGAGCGATAATTTGGTGAAGGGTAAGACAGTACACAATACTGGGGAACGCAGAACAACTTGTACAAGCCACGGTCATGGAAGCTCATAGACAGATGCAAACTCCCTGAGGGACCAGATTGCTGGGCGGAGGGCTATGAGAACCATAGTCTTAGGGAACATCTAGCTCAACTGGCATAAGATAATTTATAAAGAAAATGTTCTACATTCTACCTTGGTGAGTAGTTTGTGGAGTACTAAAAGCCTGTGAATAACGTCTAAGATACTCCACTGGTCTAACACCTTCAAGAGGAAGGGAGAACAAGATACAAGGGAAAGATTATTCCAAAGGAGTAATGGACCACTACTACCACGGCGTCCACCAGACTGAGTCCAGTACAACTAGATGATGACTGGCTACCACCACTGACTGTTCTGACACAGATCACAATCGAGGGTCAGCGATAGAGCTGGAGAAAAATGTAGAACAAAATTCTAAACTCCCAAAAAAAGACCAGACTTACTAGCCTGGCAGAGACTGTAGAAACCCCGAGAGTATGGCCCCCTGACACCCTTTTAGCTCAGTAATGAAGTCATTCCCGTGGTTAGCCCCTTAGCCAAAGATTAGATAACCCCATAAAACAGAAAAGAGACTAATGGGGCACAACAGCCCAGGGACAAGGACTGGAGGGTAGGAGGGGACAGGAATGCTGGTAATAGGGAACCCAAGGTCAAGAAGGGAGAGTGTTGATTTGTCATGGGGTTGTTAACCAATGTCATAAAACAATATGTGTACTGTTTAATGAGAAACTACTTGTTCTGTAAAACTTCATGTAAAGTACAATTAAAAATAATAATAAAAATTCTGGCGAAGTTAAAAGAAGAAGATGGAAAACATACAGAAAGTCACTATACAAAAAAGAATTAGTTAATGTTATATCATTTCAGGAGACAGCATATAATCAAGAAAAAATGATACTGAAGGAAGAAACCCAAGCTGCACTAAAGACACTGGCAAAAAACAAGGCTCCAGGAAATGATGGAATGCCAATGGAGATGTTTCAACAAACAGATGCAGCACAGAAAATTCTCACTTATCTATGCCAAGAAATTTGGAAGACAGCTACTGGGCTAACCAACCGGAAGATATACATATTTATGCTTATGCCAAAGGAGGGTGATACAACCAAATGTGGAAATTATCGAACAATATCATTAATATCACATGCAAGTGAAATTTTGCTGAAGATCATTCAAACGTCATTGCAGCAGTACATAGATAGGGAACTGCCAGAAATTGAAGCCAAATTCAGAAGACGATGTGGAACCAGGGATATCATCTGATGTTAAATGGCTGAAAACAGAGAATAGCATAAAGATGTTTACTTGTGTTTTATTGACTATACAAAGGCATTCGACTCTGTGGATAATAACAAATTATGGACAACAATGGGAAGAATGGGAATACCAGAACACTTAATTGTGCTCATGAGGAATCTGTGCATAGATTAAAAGGCAGTAGTTCGAACAGAACAAGGGGATACTGTGTGGTTTAAAGTCTGCAAAGGTGTGCATCAGGGTTGTAGCCTTTCACCATATTTATTCAATCTGTATGCTGAGCAAATAATACAAGAAGCTGGACTACATGAAGAAGAATGGGAGATCATGATTGGCATAAGATTTATTAACAACCTGAGATATGCAGATGACATAACCTTGCTTGCTGAAAGTGAAAAGGGCATGAAGCACTTACTGATGAAGAACAAATATTACAGCCTTCAGTATGCATTACTCAACATAAAGGAAACAAAAATCCTCACAAACAGAACAATAAGCAACATCATGATAAACAGAGATAATATTGAAAAATCAAGGATTTCATTTTACTTGGATTTACAATCAAGACCCATGGAACCATCAGTCAAGGAATCAAAAGACACATTTCATTGGGAAAATCTGCTGCAAAAAGACTTCTTTAAAGTGTTAAAAAGCAAAGACATCACCTTGAAGTGTAAGGTGCACCTGACCAAAGCCATGGTGTATTCAATCACCTCATATGGATTCAAAAGCTGGACAATGAAAAAGGAAGATCAAAGAAGGATAGATACCTTTCAATTATGATGTTGGTGAAGAATATTGCATATACCATGGACTGCCAAAAGAATGAACAAATCTATCTTGGAAGAAGTACAGCCAGAATACTGCTTAGAAGCAAAGATGGGAAGACTTTGTCTCACATACTTTGGACATGTTATCAGAAGAGACCAGTCCCTGGAGAAGGACATCATGCTCAAAAAGATAACCGTGAAAAAGAAGATAACTTCAATGAGATAGACACAGTGGCTGCCACAGTAGGCTCAAGCATAACAACGATCTTGAGGATGGTACAAGACTGGACAGTGTTTCATTAAATTGTACATAAGGTTCCTTGAGTTGAAACCGACTGGACAGCACCTAACAATAACAACATTCAATTACACTATACAAAAATGAGTGTTATGATAGGGGACAAAGACTCCAGACTCAAATTCAATCAAAAATATTTTTTTAAGGTAAGACACAAAATTATTCAAATGAGTGAACCATCAACATGCACTGGGTACAAAGACTAACAGATCCATTGAATCAAAGTCATTGAGTAGCTAATATATTATTAAAGTTAAGAAAAATCCCTATTGGTTTTTCATTAATGCATCATTGTCAAAGGCAGGATAACAAAAGTGGGGAAATTATACTGATAGTTTTAATATGTTTTTGTTGACTCAGTTACCATTTGGTGATAGATTTAAAGGGTTTTTGTTGACTAGTTACTGCTTCGTGACCATAAGGGGTTTACAGGAGGGGAGTTTTACAGGACAATTGACAGACATTCTCTTCTGGAAATGTATAGGTTATATCAAAGTATCTTGGGAATAAATAAATATTGTTCTTGGCAGGCAGATCTGCCCTAACCAATTCATTTTTCTGATTCTATATGTTTTCTATGCAATGTGGATTTCAGACCTGAAGTCCATTTTAGCTCCTTCTTACTCCGACCAAGCACCTCATTAGGTTTTCGGGTTTTCATATCAGTATTATACAATTTGAAGTAAGAATAGGATTATTAAAAAAGTATATAATGTAAACTGAATGGTAGCCAATAAAATTGGTATAAAAAAGAAAATAATATGTCAATAGAGGAGCTATAAATAATAACATAGCATGTTAAATTAAAAGAAGAGATAGCATAAAAAAATTTAAAAAGGAGCAAAGGGATTGCAACAAATATAAAACAACTAGAAAAGTGGTAAATTTTAATCCAAGAATAGAAACAATAATGTGATAGTTAAGGTTGTGTGTCAACTTACCTGGACCATGATTCTAAGTAGTTTGACAGTTGTGATGCAGTTTGGCAGTTATGTAATGATGTAAATTTACAATTAAGTAATGATGTAGTCTTCCCCAGTTTTGTGATCTAATGTGAGCAGCCAATCAGTTGGAAAAGGAGCTTCCTTGGTGGTGTGGCCTTCATCCAATATATATATGGCTATTCTGTCAAAATTTCTTGTTCTTGATCCTGCTTCTGGTTCATCATTATAATCTGACTTTTGATTCTTGGAACATGAGCCTGCATCCTGCCATAGTACCTCCTGATCTTGGTATTTGTTAGACTGCAAAGCCTGTGGGAGAGCAGCTTACAATCTTACCTGCCAAACTTGGATTCATCAGCCTCCACAGCCCATAAGCCAACAGCCTGTTTCCTGACATAGTGATCTTGGGTTCATCAGCCTCTATGGCTACACGAGTAAGGAGAAGACTCTAACCTGACACCTGACCTAGGACATGGGACTTTCCAGCTTCTACAGCCATGAGCCATTTGTTTGAGAAATCTCTCTCTCTCTGTATAGATAGATAGATAAGTAGATTAGATAGATAGACAGGCAGACAGAAAGACAGATGGAGATAGATAGATAGATATAGAGAGATGATAGATAGACAGATAGATGATGATAGAGGGAGAGAGAGATAGATGATACATACATACATAAAATACATAGATACATAGATAAACACATGGACGAATAAATAAATTAATATCAAATAGTTACTACAACTCCGGGGCTCCCTGAATGGTCACATACACATTCTGATGCATTTCACACCTGCGTTATCTCATGTTTATACTTTAGATGTTCCAAAGTGTTGAGACAGCAACTAAATGGACCGAAAACATCAAATTCAGACAAAACCAAGTGTAACGTAATGTTTGTCGTATACTGAAACGCTTTGAAAGACTCATTAACTTCGATAAATGCTTCTTCACCTGAAACACCTTTAAAATCATATATATTCAAGGGTTACTGTAAAGAGAAATATCTTCAAGCCAACCTAAAGTCCTTTTTTTTTGTTAGTGTTTTTTAACAAAGATTAGATTTCTGCGTAGATAGTAATCATTCTTAGGGTTATTGCAAAGATCAGCAACCCTTTGTTCTCATTTTTCCCAGAAGCTGTGTTTCTGCAACAAATTTCTGAGTCTGTAGACTACTTGAAGGAGAACTCTGAGCAACAGAAACTCTTAAGACCACAAACAGAGAGATTTGGCGCAAAGCCTCAGTTTACCAATATTTTGGGTCAGTAACCTGGTCTTTGTATATAATTCATGCATCCTAGACTTGTCATTCCTTGCTTTCTGAGTCACTAACAGAGGATATTAAATTGAGTGAAAATTATTTCCATTACTTTGGGTACAGTAATATTCATGATTCTTGGAAATATTGCTATCCTCCAAATGGATTGCAGAAGGCATGAGTTTACCAATGCCAGAGGGAAAGACCCTGCACAGGAAGCAGATCCCCCTGAAAAATCCCGCTGAGGTCTGTCCCGTGATATCCTATGGCACTGAATCTGAGATTATGTCCTATCTCTGTTTCTCAGTGTGAAAAATGCTTCCCAGTCAAAGGGATGGTGAGAATCCTCATTATGTCTGTTTGTCAAGAGGAAGAAAATGTCATGGAGGAAACTGGAGAAGTTCCTTCTGACCAGGTCCATCTCATGCAACAGAGGATGCTTACTTCCGCTTCCTTGACTGCAGTGAGAATGTGAGAAATTAAAGGAAAAACAACAAAAAGGAACTTGGTGGCAGCTGAGTGTTGAAAAGTAAAGGAAATAACTGAGAGCTGTGAAAGGAGAGGAAACTTCTGATCCCAAAAAGATTACCATCATCAGCCCCTCTCTGCACCTACTCCTAGTACTGGGTTCATCTTGTTCTGTGGATACCAAGAACCTCCTGAAGCATAGCCCTCTCCCTCCCTCCATGAAGCCTAAGCTTGTGTCTAGACTCCCACTGCCTTCCCCTCACTGTGACTCATACATGGTCATGTTCTTTGCCATTGCGGAGCTCAGGTGCAGGAATACTTGGTTTCTGGATACGTCTTAGGAGATGAAGACTCAAATTTGGAGGGATGTTTATACACTTTTCTGTTACTAAAACCCCCCATAAAAACTGCTGTTAAGTCGATTCCAACTCATAGCAACCCTATATGCCACTAGTACATATATATATATATATATATATATATCTCCATCCACTTTAGTCCCTTCCCAGTTGGGTGGTGGATTCAATGCCAGCAGTGACCACTGGTTGTGGTGAAGAACCCAGAAAGACTTCCAGTGAGGGAGTGGGGGTGTGAGGACCTCAGCAGTTCTGAGCCCGACTCTTACAGCTGCACCTGGCACACACCATCTGGGGACAGGAAAAAAATTAACATTATTGTCAAATATCAGACACTTAATCCAGGTCGTCTTGTTGTGGAAATTTCTGAGATACGAGGTGAAGTGACTAAAAGGTGGAAGTACATCAGCAGAAATCTCATGATTTTCTGGACAAGGCTTATATTCTGGAGAACTCAGCATACAGTATGAAGTTTCTTGTCAGATTCTGACATTAAACATGGAAGGTAAAGACTTCATTTTCATGTGGGAGGCCCCAGGTAGAAATCAGGGAAAGGCCAGGTAAGGGCTCAGTCTCTGATTTAGAAGCTAGAAGAAGCAAGTCAGACTCATTCATCAAGAATGGCCTTAGCCTTACTGACAGCTTAGGGGCCCAGAGATGGAGATCATATATGTTTCTATTCTTGAAAGAGAGCTTTGAAAATGGAAACATAAACTCTTGTCCCAAGAGAAACGCCCTTTTCCTTTGATAGGGACACATCTCAGTTCTTCTTCTGACCCTTCTTTCAGGAACATATTATTTCACAACCTAATCTTTTTTGATTCTATTATACAGTTGGGTGGCACTTGGGAGGACATTAGAGCAGAGCATATTATATGGGGCATGCTGTTCCAGGGACAACAAATATAGGGCCATTTCCAAGCTCAGCCCCTTGAGAGTTGAATGATCTTTGCAATATCACTCGACTTTTTCCTGTGGTTCCTTATCTATAGAATGGGCCTTGTGAAGAGCTACCAACCTTGGATTTAGGGGAGCATGGAGCTCTGGTGACACAGTAGTTAAGAGTTATGGCTGCTAACCAAAATGTCGGCAGTTCGAATCCACACCAAAAGGTCGGCACTTCGAATCCATCTTCCTCTTCTTGGAAACCCTGTGGGGTAGATCTACTCTGTCCTACAGGTCACTATGAATCGGAATTGACTCAAAGGCAATATGTTAAGTGTATGATAATTCTTCTGGTAGGATATACATTGAGTTTATATTTAGTGATAGTAAATCATTATTCATAACCATGAAGCACCTGGATTCCTACTGCTGCTACTCCTAGCACAGATCTGAGAAGATTCTCTTTGCAACTCAATCTTCCTGGGCTCTGGCCTGAAGGAGGATCATGAAGTGTGTCAATTCCCCCAATATCTCCTCTAATTTTGTGATTCCTTGTTCTCAGCTGGATCCTGCCTGCACAGTTCTGTGTGTGGATTTTGCTTAAGTGATCACTTATGTAAGTAAGGATTTTCTAGAATGTATTATTAATATGAGTGCATGTTAGTGTTTGTGTGCCAAATGTTTCTGCTTGTGTGTACATCTGCTGAACATTAAAGAGAAGTTTCCATGCAATTTGATCAAAAATTATAAATGCTTAGACTGGGAAAGAATTCTTATGTGTGTAGAAATGCAAGAAGGCTGTATGGTGAGATGCTGTGAGCAGGTGCAAATGACAAAAATAGGAAAAAAATCAAACTTTTTGCGTCCTTGGAGCTCTCCCTTTTCCACACCATGACCCAGGTGGCCAGTTTCTCTGGGAGGCCTGAAACTGGCTTATGCATCCCATCTACTACCACAAATATGCACATAAGAAGTCACTTAGTTAAGCCGAACACCACAGCCAGCTGTTCTAGGATTGTGGCACAGGAGACTAGATGATCTCAAGAGCTGGGTGAGTCCTGTCACATGCTTTCTCCTAAATATGTACTTTTCAGAGGGAAGATTGTGTGAAGTGAGGCACTGGTGCATGAGGCTGTAGGGAATTCCATGGATGGATTTATTCTGTAAGAAAGCACAGGGAGAAAAGACAAATTCATGGGCTGAATAAATGTCATCACTCTGAGGACACTCTGCTGAAGACAAAACAGCACTTTTCATGTGTAATGTACTTCTACCATTTCTCTGTTCTTGTGTATTTAATGTGAGGCTGGTGTTTGTTCAGGTTAATTCAGTAGACTACATTCCTTTTTATATTGTATGCATAACGCAACTTTATTATTATCAGAGTTACCCATAACGGAGATGATCTAATGAAATTTCACCAAATCCTCTATTCTTACCATGTAACAGAATCAAGACAGGCCTACATGAATCTTCTCATAAAGCCTAACACAAGAACAATAAGATACTTACCCTAAGGCTCCAATTTTCTGTGACATTCAATACTATGTAGAGAGAGGATTTAAAAAAAAAAAAAAAAAAAAAAAACCCTATACTTCAAAGTTACCTTCTAATCTAGAGTCAAAATAAAAAAGGATTTCTCTGAATGTTGTTATTTGTGGGATTAGAAGAAATCCCAGATAGCGATAGGAATCTCCACTATCCTCCCCTGAATCTCCCCCTAGGGTGGACCTGAGCTCAGTGGGTCCTGAGGACTCCCTACTTACAGCCTTCTATCACTTTCAGGTGAAGTGTTTTCTGAACTCCCACTATCTTACCGCCACTGTGGGTCTGACAGAGCAGTATCTTCTCTGGTCCTAAGCATCCAGGCTGCTAATCAGAGTTGGTACATGGAGCTGTCTTTCCAGGTGTCCTGGCCTTTGACAGTTGAGACACTTTTGTGGTCAGCACAGCTGTTATAGCTGAGCATCCACTGCAGCCCCATGCCAGACTCCTCTCTGATCCATCTTAGTCAGCAGACATCAAAGCTGCACACGGTGCTCTCTAGCTACTGGTCTTTCATGGTGTCTCAGGACACAATTCACTGGGTAAGAACAAGTGTTTTTTGGAGAGAAGAGTAAACTCAGACCCTGAAAGGAAAACCCAGATGACACAAGGAACATCCCTCCCTAGCCTCTTTCTTCACCTAATCCAGGAGTTGATGGATACCGAGCGCCCCTTCCTGATAAGTCCCATTATTGCAGGAAGTTTGTGTCTGTGCTCACAATGACTTCCTCTCACTGTAGGTCCCCCAGGGTTCTCAGTATATGCATTTGCAGTGTATTCTTCAAGTTGTCCCTGAAGACGTGGAACCAATCATTCACTGAGCTTATGTAGTGTGTGTAACTTCCATCATACCATATGAGTGCGTGTGTGTGTGAGTGAGTGACAAGAATTTCATGTCATGCAATAGAACCATAATTTATTTCTTTATAGTGTCTTAAATTAAGTACACGGCCTTGGGATACTGACCACAAAGAACATAGAGAACAAAGTGTGTATGTATGTGTGTCAGCAAAAATGAGATGTGAAGTTTTGATACAGTAACCACAACAATGGACACAAACATACAAATGTTCCTAAAGATGGAATCCTCATGATCTACGTGTGTGTGTATGTGTGTTGTGGGCTTGTGTGTGTGTGTGCAGGCATTGAGGTTTGAAGAGAAGTTTAATAACAATGGCTTAATAATATATATACACACACATATATAAATGTATATATGTATATCTATGTTTATATATATATATATAAACCCATCTCGTTACTGTTGAGTTGATTCTGACTCCTAACCACCCTATAGGACACAGTAGAACTGCCCCATAGGATTTCCAAGGAGTGCCGGGAGAATTTGAACTGCCAACCATTTGGTTAGCAACAGTAGCTCTTAACCACTTCCCCACCAAGTTTTCCATGTATATACATGCATACATATATAATCATATGTTATATGGTATTGTATTGTACTATATTTTATTATATTGTATTATAAAACATATATAAAATAATGAAGAAGTTAACTGAAATTGTGTAGGGCTTCCAGGATTCATTCACTCCTGCAACATGCCAGGGCGTGTTCTGAGCGTGTGCAAGAACAGTGGAGGAATTCATTATCAGAGCGCTAGAGACTTCCACAGTGTGTATTTAGGAGGCAGCATGAGCAGAAGCTGTCCTCCCTGCTGTATTTAGGAAAAGGGAGTGGGAGGGGTATGGGAGTCACAGCTGCAGCACTCTAGAAAATAAATTGGAGGGTGGGGATTTTGCAGGTGGAAGAGAGTATTCTAGGAAGAGCATTAGCTGCTGAACTTGGTTTGTGGCAGTGGTCAGAATGAAGAGAAGTAAACTCAGTCGTCACATATGGAGGATATAAAATTAAAGGGGTTTCTTGTTTCATTCCATGGAGTATGTGGAAAGTTTGTCAGCACCAGGAGCCCAACAGATTTTGAGGAATGTTATTGTTAGTTGCCGTTAAGTAGTCTACAACTAATGGAGACTGTATGTACAATAGAAAGAAATGTTGCTCAGTCCTGTACCATCTTCATGCTCATTTGTATGTTTGGGTCCATTGTTGTGGTTACTGTGCCAATCCTTCACACCTTATTTTTGCTGACCTTCTACTTAACCTTCATTTTTGCTGACTCTTAACCAAAAATGTCTTTTTCTAGTGACTGTTACTTCTTTCCTGATGAACATGGAAGGTCCAAGCCATTAAAATGGTGTTTCAGCTTCATGCAAGACGGGAAAAAGGGCAAGAATGAAACACAACCCCTTATATTGAATATTCCGTTAACAGAAGTTTATATTATAGTATGACTGCAACAGTGTAGAAAAAATGCAAATCTTTGCATGGTGCTAAAGTTTAGATTGAGGATTAAAATTTAATGAAAGAGTGTTGATAACAGAACTCTGAAAAATTGAATGAGTAAAAATTGAATTGAATGTCTCTTCTGAGTTAATCCTTGTAAGATGAGAGACAGTAAGAAGCTACAAAAAAAAAACAATAACAGTCATTAGATAAGATATTTGTTAAGGGTAGGGAAATTCAGGGTTAAAAGGAAACCTTGCCCTTCCACTGCACCTGCTCCTAACATGGCCTCTGTGCTCTGTGCATCAAGTGCTCCCCCTGCAGCCCATTCTCCTTCCTGAAGGGAAGTGTATGTCTGGGCTCACACTGACTTTTCCTCACTGTGCATGTGGTACAGTAATAGAGGATTTTATATTCAGATTTAAGGTTGAACATTTTAAGAGAGATGGCACTGAAAGTGTTGTCCCTAACAATTTTGAATCTTACTTGAACTGATGGAGAATAATACTGATTTTTTTTTCCACCTGAATTACTCATTCTTGCCACCCACCCGAGCCCCACCCTGGATCCTGGCTGACCCACTGCATGCCATAGTCAGTGAAGTTGAATCCAGAGGCTTTGCAAGAGAGGCTCAGATAACCTCCAGGCTGACTCATATCTTCTCCTGATTCCACCACCTGAACATCACACCAGGTAAATGCACACAGAGAGCACAGACTATTAGCAGTCTCATGTGGAGCAGTCACAGCTGACCTGATGCAGGAGGGGCATTACCTTTGACAGTGTTGAGAAGGGAATCCCAGATCAGTGAAACACTTATAGTGTAGACACTGAGGAAGGACACAGACTGGGACACTTCCTCAAGGACCTGGAAACACAAAGGAACAGCTGTTTTTCATGAGCAGAGAAGGTGCCACATTTGCATATCTGTCTCCCTGTGGACATATATGAGCCACTTATCGGGCTTATCTGTCCCTGCCTCTAGATTTCCTGGAAGGCATGTGGGAAGGGATTCCTGGGACTTAATGCTCAGGGTTACTTGTTCTGTTGCCCCTACTTCTTGTGAAATTTGGACACTGTCTGGGTACCTTTATGATATGAACCCTTATCACCAATTAAGTCCAGGAAGGACACCGAAAGGAAAATTGCACACAGGAAACAAACATCTGATTCCAGTATGTGCATCCTTCAGAGCTGTGAACTACTGCTCTCTTCAAGAACACAAAGTGGTCAGAGTGAAAAGAAACACAGATCTGTGCTTTTTCAGGCCAGGACTACATGGTTTTGAATGTCCTGAGCTCAGGTTGTCACCTTGTCCCATAACAGCCCAGGGTTAGGTCACTCCACGTGCTTCTCTGTGCACCACTCCCTATGCATTGTAGGAAGAGGATGAATACGTTCTCTGTGTCTGGGAAAATAATCTGAGTGACTTCTCATGCCAAAGTTGGATCTGCCCTTAATGTTGCTACCCTTGTCTCTCTCCCTACAGGAAAGAGTGGTCCCAGGGTTAGAGAGACCACCTCGTATCTGGAAAGAGGTGACCTGGAATGACATCCACGTTTTGTGCGATGATTGCTGAGATCTTCCCTTAGATCATGGCAAAAGGTACACTTCTGGCCCCATCATAACTTTGATTCCATACACTATAGGTTATTAATAATAATAAAAATTACAGACTTAGACCTCTGATGCACCTAGATGCAGAAATCCGAAGGAAATATTAGTAAACCAAATACAATTACATACAAGATAATATACTACAACAAAGTGCTGTTTATTGAAATGATGTTAATGTGCTTTTTGCTTAAAAAACTCAACATACCCAAATCACCTGTCTTAGTTTTCTAGTGCTGTTATAAGAGAAATACCACAAGTGGATAGCTTTAACAAACAGAAATTTAGTCTTTCACAGTCTAGGTTACTAGAAGTCCAAATTCAGTGCACCTGCTCCATGGGAAGGCTATCTCTCTGTCGGCTCTGGAGGAAGGTATTTGTCACCAATCTTTCCCTGGTTTAGGAGCTGCTCAACACAGGGACACCGGATAAAAAGAACATGCTCCACTTATGGCTCATCTTGCTCGGTGGTAATGAGGTTTCTCTTTCTCTGCTCCCTTCTCTCTTTTATATCTCAAAAATGATTGACTGAAGATATAATCTAATCCTGTAGATTGTGTCCTACCTCATTGACATAACTGTCTCTAATCCTGCCTCATTAACAACATAGAGGTTAAGATTTTTAAAAAAATATGTTAATTACATCAGATTACAAAGTGAAAGACAACCTCTCAATATTGGAAATCAAGGCCTAGCCAAGTCGATACATATTTTGGGGGCATATAATTCAATTCAAAACATCATCGAAATAAGGAAACACGCTTATAATCATCAAAGAAGATGATTTCATTGATATAATAAAAAGTATCTACAAATAAAGGACATAAGAGTTAAAGATAAATGATTCAGAATCTCTTAGAAATCTTGAAGGAGAGTTAGAATTTTGTTCTATATTATTCTCCAGCTCTGTCCAGGACCTTCTATGGTGACTTCTGTCAGGACAGTCAGTTATGGCAGCTGGGCACCATCTAGTTGTTGCTGGACTCGGTCTGGTGGAGGCTATGGTAGTTGCGGTTCATTAGTCATTTTGACTATTCTTTCCTTTGTGTCTTTGGTTTTCTTCATTCTCACTTGTTCCAGACAGAGTGAGACCAGTGCAGTATCTTAGATGGCCGCTCACTAGATTTTAAGACCCCAGACACAACTCATCAATGTAGAATGGAGAATATTTTATTTATAAACTATGCTATGCCAATTGAGCTAGATGTTCCTGGAGACCATAGTTCCCACAACCCTCATCCCAGTAGTTTGGTCCCTCAGGAAGTTTGGATGTGTCTGTGGAGGTTCCATGATCACGCCTTGGACAAGTTGTGCTGACTTCCCAATTATTGTGTACTATCTTACCCTTCACCAAAGTTACCACTTATCTATGGCCTATTTAGTGTTTTTCCATTCCTCCGTAACCTCCTCCTTAATAATAAACTCCTATTTCTTCTTGTGTGTAAACCTTTCCATGAGTTTTTATATTAGTGGTCTCAAACAAAGTTTTTACTTTTGTGATTGGCACATTTTTATTTCACTCAGCATCATGCCCTCCAGATTCATCCTTGTTGTGAAATGCTTCCCAGATTCAACATTGTTCTTTATCGTTCCATAGTACTCCATTCTGTGTATGTACCGTATTTTGTTTATCCATTCATCTGTTGAATAAGCATCTAGCTTGTTTCCATCTCTTTTTTATTGTGAACAATGCTGCTTGAACATGGGTATTCATATGTCTATTTTTGTGATGGCTCTTATTTCTCTAGGATATATTACTAAGAGTGGGGTTAATGGATCATATGGTATTTCTATTTCTAGCTTTCTAAGGAAGAGCTATATCATTTTGCAAAATGGTCATAGCATTTTTCATTCCCACCAGCAGGCATAGAAGTTCCAATCTCCTTGGAGCCTCTCTAACATTAGTTACTTTCTGTGTATATATATATATATGTGTGTGTGTGTGTGTGTGTGTGTGTGTGTGTGTACCGGTAATGCCGAGGAGAGATGGTATCTCCTTGTGGTTTTGATTTGCATTTCTCTAATAGTTAGTGATCACCAGCTGTTCCTTATATGTCTGTTAGGCACTTGAATGTTTTTTTGGTGAAGTGACTGTTCGTTTTCTTTGCTCATTTTTTAATTGGATTATTTACCTTTTTGTTGTAGAGGTGTTGGATTTGCCTGTAGATTTTATAGATTAGACCATTGTTGGATTTTTCATAGTGAAAAATTTCTTTTCCCAGTGTGTAGATTCTCTTTTTACTCTTCTAGTGAATTCTTGTGATGAGCGTAAGTGTTTAAATTTTAGAAGATCACAGGTACGTTGCTTATCTTCAGGAGTTTGTGTGTTGTCAGTTATGGTCTGTATCCTGTTGATGCCGTGTATTAGGACCTCTAGTGTTGATCTTATTTTTCTTCTACTATCTTTATCGTTTTGGGTTTTATATTTAGGTATTTGATCCATTTTTGAATTATTTTTTGTGTATTGTTTGAGGTATGGATTCTGCTTCATTTTTTTTTCAGACAGGCATCCAGTTTTCCAGCACCATTTGTTCAAAAGAATGTGTTCTCCCCCATTTATGGACTTTGAGCCCTGTTAATGATCAGGTGACCTCATGTGGATGGATTTACATCTGAGTTCTCAATTCTGTTCCATTGGCCAATGTATCTGTCATTTCACCAGTACCAAGCTATCCTGACTACCATAACTGTACATTAGATTCTGAGGTCAGATAGTTCGTCTACTACTACTTTGTTATTCTTCTTCAGTAGTGCTTTACTTACCTGGGCCTCTTCCCTTTGCCTATAAAATTAAGGATTAGTTTTTCCAACTATTAAAGAATGCTTTTAGTAATTGGATGGGAATTGCACTGTATTTGTACATTGGTTTTGGTAGAATTGACATTTTCACATTGTTGTGTCTCCCTATTCATGTTTTTCCATATGTGTAGATTTCTTTTGGTTTCTTGCAGTAGTGTTTTGTTGTTTTATTTGTATAGGTTTTTTAAATCCTTGGTTAGATTTACTCTTAAGTATTATATTTTTTAGGGGCTGTTGTGAATGATAATCTTTTCCTGATATTCTTTTTGTCATTCTCTTTATTGGTGTATAGGAATCCAACGGATTTTTGCATGTTTATCTTGTATCCTGCTACTCTCCTCAATCTTTGTATTACTTCCAGTAGTTTTTCATGGAGTCATCTGAGTTTTCTATGTTTAGTATCATATGATACCAAATAGCAACAGTTTTACTTATTCATTACCTATTTGGATGCCCTTTATTATATTTTTTCCTTGCCTTACTGCTCTAGCTAGGACTTCCAGCACAATGTTAAATAGGAGTGGTGATAAATGGAATCATTGTTTTCTTCCTGGTCTCAAGGAGAATTTTTCAACCTCTATCCATTAAGAAATGATGTTTGGACCTCAATGTACCCATAAAGAGATGGAGAGTGACAGAATGGATTAAAAAAAAAAAAAACTATCCATCAATATGCTGTCTACAAGAGACACAATTTAGAACAAAACATGTAAATTTATTTAAAATAGAAAGTTGGAAAAAATATATCAAGTAAACAATGACGAAAAAATGCAGAAGTGACAATATCGATCTTATATAAAATAGACTTTAAAACAAAATCCACCATAAAAGACAAAGAACACTATATAATGATTAAGTTGACTATTATGAAGACGCAACCATAATGAACATCTACACACACACTGGTCCCCAAATTACATAAAACAAACTTTAACACACTGAAAAGAGAAATTGACAGTTCCACAATAATAGTAGGTGACTTCAACACACCACTCTCTGTAAAGGACAGAACATATAAAAAGAAACTCAATTAAGATACAGAAGACCTAAAGGGCACGATCAGATAACTTGACCTCATACAAATATATAGAACACACCACCGTACAGCTGCAAAGTACACTTTTTTCCAATACACATGGAACGTTCTCCAGAATAGACAAAGTCTTAGGCCACAGAGCAATACTCAAGAAGATCCAAAAAGTTGAAATAATACAAAGTATCTTCTCTGAACACAACACCATCAAGGTAGAAATTAACAACAGAAAGAGCAAGGAAAAAAATCAGTTACATGGAAACTGAATAACACCCTGCTTACACATCACTGGGTAATAGAAGAAATCAGAGATGGAATAAAAAATTCCTATAATAAAACTAAAATGAATACACATCAAACTAAAACCATTTGGACACAGCAAAGGCAGTCCTCAGAGAACAATTTATAGCAATAGATGCATACATGAAAAAAAGAAGAAAGGCACAAAATCAAAACATTAACTACACAACTCAAAAAAATAGAAAGAGAACAGCAAGCAAAGCCTACAGCAACCAGAAGAAATGAAATAATAAAGATCACAGCAGAAATAAACGAAATAGAGAATAGAAAAAACAACAGAAAGAATTAACAAACCACAAGCTGCTTCTTGGAAAGAATCAATAACCACTGGCCAGACTAACAAAAGAAAAACAGGAAAGGATGCAAATAACCCATATACAAAATGAAATGGGGGTGAATTATAACAGAGACCCAACTGAAATAAAGAGGATTGTAACAGAGTATTATGAAAAAAAAAAAAAAAACTACAACAAATTTGAAAACCCAGAGGAAATGGATAAATTTCTAGAAACACACTACCTGCCTAAACTATCAGAAAGTAATGTTGAAAATCTGAAGAGACCCATAACAAGAGAAGAGATTGAAAATATAATTATAAAAACTTGCAACAACAACAACAAAAAAGCCCTGGCCCAGATGGCTTGACTGGGAAATTCTACCAAACATTCAGAGAAGAGCTTGAACCCATACTACTCAATCAATTCCAGAACATAGAAAAAGAACTGACACTTCTGAATACATTCTATGAAGCCAGCATAACCCTGATACCAAAACCAGGGAAAGACACCACAAAAAAAGAAAAGTACAGACAATTATCTCTCATGAATATAGATGCTAAAATTCTCAACAAAATTCCAGCCAGTAGAATTCAGCATCATATTAAAAAAATAATACACCACGACCAAGGATGGTTCAACAGTAGAAAATCAATCAACGTAATCCACCACATAAATAAAAGGAAAGAAAAGAATCACACAATAATCACAACTGACACAGAAAAGACATTCAACAAACTGCAAAACCCATTCCTGATAAACACTCTCAATAAAATAGATATAGAAGGGAAATTTCTCAACATAACAAAGGGCATCTATGCAAAACCAACAGCCAACACCATTCTTAATGGAGAGAGGCTGGAAACATTCCTCTTGAGAACAGGAACAAGACAAGGATGTCCTTTATCACCCCTCCTACTTAACATTGTGCTGGAGGTTCTAGCTAAAGCAATAAGGCAAGAAAAAGAAATAAAGGGCATCCAAATTGATAATGAAGAAGTTAAACTATCCCTGTTTGTGGATGATAAGATACTATACATAGAAAACCCTAGAGACTCCACGAGAAATCTACTGGAACTAATAGCAAGATTCAGCAGAGTAGCAGGATACAAGATAAACATAGAAAAATCAGTTGGATTCCTATACACCAATAAAGAGAACTATGAAAAGGACATCAGGAAAACAATACCATTTGTAATAGCACCTAAAAATAAAATAGGAATACATCTAACCAAGGATGTAAAAGACCTATATAAAGAAAACCACAAAACACTACTGCAAGAAACTCAAAGGGATATACATAAATGGAAAAAAAAATACTATGCTTATAGATAGGTAGACTCAACATAGTGAAAACGAAAATTCTACCCAAAGCAATTTAAAAAACAATGCAATCTGATACAAATACCAACAACATTATTTAAAGAGATAGAAAAACTAATCCTTAACTTTGTATGCTAAGGGATGAAGCTCCAAATAAATAAATCACTAATGAAGACGAAGAGTAGAGTAAGAGGACTCACACTACCTGACCTCTGAACCTACTATACAGCTACGGTACTCAAAACAGCCTGGTACTGGTACAATGAGAGATACATTGACCAATGGAACAGAATTGAGAATGCAGATGTAAATCCATACACCTACAGTCTCTTGATCTTCAACAAGGGCCCAAAGTCCATCAAATGGGGAAAAGGCCGTCTTTTTAACGAATGATGCTGGTAAAACTGGATGTCATCTGCAAAAAAATGAAACAGGACCTTATACCTCACACCATATACAAAAGCTAATTCAGAAGACGGAGGGGCCAAGATGGTGGAGGAGTCAAACAGCTTCCTATATCCCGCTTACAACAAAGACCTGTAAAAACAAGTGATTTGATTGTATATGAATATCTAGGAGCCCTGAACAAGGCAAAGTTGAGGAATTGCACTACTTGGTGGGGGATGAAGGAGATGGTTCTGAAGAAGCGAGAAGTGCCAGACCGAACGTGGCTGGAGCCTCAGGTGTTCAGCTGAGACTGGCGCCGAGGTATGCAGCGAAGCAAGCACTCAGCACCTTGTGCACACTCGGGCGGCAGTTTCCACATGGAGAGAGAAGGGGCAGCAGAAATTCTGCTTTGACACTCCAAACCAGTGAAAAGCAGCTCCCAAGTGGCTAAAGATAAGTACATGTGTGCGGCTTTTCACAAGGATTAAAAAAAAAAAAAAAAAAGACTATTTGGGAAAATCCTCTCTCCCTTTCACCTCATCCCTCCACACTGTGAACCAATCCAGCTGGCTTCTGAAGACTCTGAGTCCCCTGGGCAGGAAGTAGATCCCATAAGGCACCTTGACCCATTCTCCTGGCCTTGGAGATGGAACAAATAAGCTACAAGCTCCCCTAAGCCAGGAACTCAGGTTTGGCACATCTCCTTTGCTAAGCACAAGCATAAGGGGACCACAGACTTTGAGTGATTTCCACCCCTGTATAGACTTGTGTGGACGCATATGAACAGTGTAAGCCCTCACTACCACAGTAAAACAGGGTAAACATCTGAAGTCTAACTTCAACTGTTTCAGCTGTGAAGTGGCAGATTTGTGATGTTTGACACAGCCCTGCCTTTCAAGCAGACATATTTACCGGTCCGCACCAGGGGCTTGAGGACTGCTGGCTCCACCTATGCCACCTAATCACCTGCTACAGGGGGCCAAGAATAAGTGGTGCCCCCAAGTCTTTACAGCCAACAGAATAGGGTGCCCATAGCCTGGCTACAAACTCACCTACTTACTCGCTCTAGAGAATAGGGACATGCTTTCCTTTCAGACACTCAGGGATAGCTTTCAGCCCTTGCCTTGCTCAGCGCATGACTTTCTACTGCAGACAGATACCTGTGCCTACACCAAGCACCCATACCTCTCTAAGACTGTAGGTGAGAACCTATAACACGCACTTGGTGACTGACTGCCTGGACACCTGAGATGAATCTATACAGAGAAATTCAACAGACCCCTGTGTACATGTACTTAGTTACAGAACTAACTACCTACTGAGAGGACGTGAGAGTTTCAAAGCTGCCAGTACTCAAACTAGCACACATGAACAGCCTATTTGGGCATATCAAAGCAAAACGAAACAAGAAGTTAGGACACAATAAGCAAATATAAAATAAAATTATAACTTATAGATGGCTCAGACACAACAGCCAATAACAAATCACATAAAGAGGCGGTCCATGATGGCTTCAGCAAGCTCCCAAAATAAAGAATCAATAAATTCTCTGGAGGAAGAGAACTTCTTGGAATTACCAAAGGTAAAATACAAAAGATTAATATACAGGGCTCTTCTAGAAATTAGAAAGGAAATTTATCAAATTGTAGAGACAGCCAAACAACACACAGACAAAGTAGTAGTGGAACATAAAAAGTTATTTAAGAACATAATGCCAAATTTAATAGGCTGTAAGAATCCATAAAGAGACAGCAATCAGAAATCCAGAAGATTAACAATAAAATTTCAGAATTAGACAACTCAACAGAAAGTCATAGGAGCAGAATTGAGGCAGTAAAAGTCAGAATTAGTGACACTGAAGATAAAGCACTTGAGGACAACTTATTTGAGGAAAAGTCAGATAAAAGAATTAAAAAGAATGAAGAAATTTTAAGAGTCATGTGGGACTGTATCAAGAGAAATAACCTACGGGAGATTGGAGTACCAGAACGGGGTGGGGGGAATAACAAAAAATACAGAGAAAATTGTTGAAGATTTTTGGCAGAAAACTTCCCTGCTATCAAGAAAGATGAGACGATATCTATCCAAGATGCTCATGGAACCCCACATGAGGTAAACCTTAAAAGAAAGTCACCTAGATATATTATAATCACACTTACCAGATCCAAAGATAAAGATAGAATTTTAAGAATGGTTAAGGATAAAAGAAAAGTCATCTACAAAGGAGAGTCAATTAGAATAAACTTGGATTACTCACGAGAAACCATGCAGGCAAGAAGGCAATGGGAAGACATATATAAAGCCTTGAAGGAAAACAACTTCCAGCCAAAAATTATATATCCAACAAAACTGACTCTCAAATATGATGGTGAAATTAGGACATTTCCAGATAAACAGAAGTTTAGGGAATTTGCAAAAACAAAACCAAAATTACAAGAAATACTAAACGGAGTCTTTGGTTAGAAAATCAATAACATCAGATAACAACTCAAGACATAGGATAGAGCAAACAGATATTGACACAGATAGGGAAGTCGAAAATAAATCAAAGATATAACATTGAAAATAGGGAAACAGAGATATCAATTTGTAAAAAAGGACAACATTAAAACAAAATGGAGAGACTTAAAAATTGCAGACATAGGATTTTCATATGGAGAGGAGGTCGAGGTGATATGAGGAAATAAAAAACCCGTATAAACATAGAAAAATGGGGTAAATATTAAGGTAACCAGAAAGGAAACTAATAATCTTACAAATCAAAATAAAAAAAAAAAACTAGGAAAATATAAAGACTCAGTAAACACAAAATTAACAAAAATAAAAAAGATGGAAAAAAATACATAAGGCAAAATGACTCAGCACAGAAAATTAAGGGGAACAAAAAAACTTGTCAATAACACACAAAAAGATACACCAGGATGACAACACTAAACTAGATACCTATCAATAATTACCCCCAATGTAAACTGACTAAATGCACCAATAAAGAGACAGAGTGTGGCAGATTGGATTAAAAAAGCATGATCCGTCTATATGCTGCCTACAAGAGACAAACCTTAGATTTAAAGACACAAATGGGCTAAATCTCAAAGGAGGGAAAAAATATAGCAAACAAACAACACTCAAAAGAGAGCAGGAGTGGCAATATTAATCTCTGACAAAATAGACTCTAAAATAAAATCCATCACAAAGGATAATGATACACGGGTCAATACACCAGGAGGACATAACTATATTAAATATTTACGCTCCCAACAACAGGGCTCCAAAATACATAAAACAAAACTCTAACAGCTCTGTAAAGAGAAATAGACAGCTCCACAATAGTAGTAGAAGACTTCAACTTGCCACTTTCGCTGAAGGACAGAACATCCAGAAAGAAGTTCAACAAAGACAATGAAGAAGTAAATGCTACAATCAACCAACTTGAACACATAGACATATACAGAACACTGCACTCAACAGTAGCCAAGTATACTTTCTTTTCCAAAGCACATGGAACATTCTCCAGAATAGACCACATATTAGGCCATAAAGCAAGCCTTAACAAAATTCAAAACATTGAAATATTACAAAGCATCTTCTCTGACTATAAAGCCATAAAAGTGGCAATCAACACAAAAAGCAAGGAAAAAAATCAAACACATGGAAACTGAACAGCACACTGCTCAAAAACTACGGGTAAAAGAAGAAATTAAGGAAGGAATAAACAAATTCATAGAATCAAATGAGAATGAAAACCCATTCTACCAGAACATTTGGGACACAGCAAAAGCAGTGCTCAGATGTCAGTTTATAGCAATAAATGCACACATTCAAAAAGAAGAAAAGACCAAAATCCAAACATTAACCCTACAACTGGAACAAGTAGAAAGAGAGCAGAAAAGAAGCCCACAGGCAACAGAAGGAAGGAGATAATAATAATTATAACAGAATTAAATGAAATAGAGAAGATAAAAAAACTGAAAGAGTTAACAAGTCCAAAAGCTGGTTTGTGATAAACCACTGGCCAAACTAAGAAAAGAAAATCAGGAGAGGAAGCAGGCAATCCTTATAAGAAATGAGGTGGGTAATATCACTACGAACCCAACTGAAATTAAAAGAATCATAACAGAATATGAAAAATTTTACTGTGGCAAATTTGAAAACCTAGAGAAAATAGAAAAATTCCTAGAAACTCACTGACTACCTAAACTAACACAAACAGAGATAGAACAGATAAATAAACCCATAACAAAAGAAGAGATTGAAAAAGTTATTTAAAAAAAAAAACTCACAACAACAACAACAAAAAACCCTGGCCTGGATGGCTTCACTAGAGAATTCTACCAAACTTTCAGAGAAGAGATAACACCACCTCTACTAAAGGTGTTTCAGAACATAGACAAGCATGGAATACTCCCAAACTCATTCTATAAAGCCAGCATAACCCTGATACCAAAACTAGGTAAAGACACCACAGAAAAAGAAAATTACAGACAAATATCCCTCATGAACACTGATGCAAAAATCTTCAACAAAATTCTAGCAAATAATATTAAGTAATATATCAAAAAAGTAATTCACCATGGTCAAGTGGGATTTATACCAGGTATGCAGGGATGGTTCAACATTAGAAAAACAACGTAATCCATCACATAAAAAAACAAAAGACAAGAATGTCATGATCTTATCAATCGATGCAGAAAAGGCATTCGACAAAGTTTAACACTCATTCGTGATAAAAACTCTCAACAAAATGGGAATAGAAGGGAAATTCCTCAATATATATAAGGGCATTAATACAACGCCCACAGCAAACATCATCTTAAATGGAGACACTTGAAAGTTTTCCCCCTGAGAACGGGAACCTGACAAGGATACCCTGTATCACCACTCTTATTCAACATTGTGCTGGAGGATCTAGCCAGAGCAGTTAGGCTAGAAAAAGAAATAAACGGCATCCAAATCGTTAGGGAAGAAGTCAAAGTATCTCCAGTTGCAGATTATATGATCTTATACACAAAAAACCCAAAAGAATCCAAGAAAACTACCGGAACTAATAGGATATTTCAGCAAGTTTCAGGACACAAGATAAACAAAAATCAGTTGGATTCCTTTAAACCAACAAAGAGAACCTTAAAGAGGAAATCACCAAATCAATACTATTTACAATAGCCTCCAAGATGATAAAATACTTAGGAATAAATTTAACCAGAGACATAGAAGGTCTATGCAGAGAAAACTACAAAACACTACTGCAAGAAACTAAAAGAGAATTGCATATGTGGAAAAACATACCTTGCTCAAGGATAGGTAGACTCAACATAGTGAAAACGTCAATTCTACCCAATGCAATCTACAGATAGAATGCAATCCTGATCCAAATTACACTGGCATTTTTTAATGAGACGGAGAAACAAATCACCAACTTCATATGGAAAGGAAAGAGGCCCAAATAAAAAAGCATTACTCAAGAAGAAAAAAGTAGGAGTCCTCACACTACCTGATTTTAGAATCTATTATACATCCACGGTAGTCAAAACAGTCTGGTACTGGTACAACAACAGAAACATTGACCAATGGATCAGAGTTAGTAATTCAGACATAAGTTCACCCACGTATGTGCAGCTGATATTTGACAAAGGCCCAAAATTTATTAATTGGCGAAAACACAATCTCTTTAACAAGTGGTGCTGGCCATAACTGTTATCTCCAACTGCAAAAAACTGAAACAGACCCATACCTCACACCATGCCCTAAAACTAACTCAAACTTGATCAAAGACTTAAATATAAAATTAAAAACCATAAAGATCATGGAAGAAAAAGTAGAGACAACTCTAGGAGTCCTAATACATGGCATACACACAATACAAACCACAAGTAACAGTGTACAAGCACAGAAAAGAGACAAGATTAATGGAAGCTCCTAAAAATAATACTTATGCCCATCAAAAGACTTCACCAAAGGAATCAAAAGACAACCTACAGACTGGGAAAAAAAACTTTTGGCTACGACAATTCCGATCAGTGTCTAATCTCTAAAACCTACAAGATTCTGAAAAATCTCAACAAGAAAAAGACAAACAACCCAATTAAAAATGGGCAAAGGACATGAACAGGCACTTCACCAAAGAAGGTATTCAGGCGGCTAACAGACACATGAAGAAATGCTCACGATCGTTAGCCATTAGAGAAATGTAGATCAAAACTACAATGAGATATAATCTCACCCAAACAAGGCTAACACTAATCCAAAAAACACAACATAATAAACAATGGAGAGGTTGTGGAGAGACTGGAACACTTACACCCTGTGGTTAGGAATGTAAAATGGTACAACGACCTTGGAAATCGATTTGGCGCTTCCCTAAAAAGCTAGAAATAGAAGTACCATACGATCCAGGTATCCTGCTACTTGGAATATATCCTAGAGAAACAAAAGCTGTCACACGAATAGATATATGCACACCCATGTCCATTACAGCACTGTTCACAATAGCAAAAAATGGAAGCAACCTAGGTAGCCATCAACGAATGAATGGATAAACAAATTATGGTATATCCACACAATGGAATGTTATGCAATGATAAAGAACAAGGATGAAGCCATCAAACATCATATAAATACGGAGGAAACTGGAACTTATTATGCTGAATGAATTTAGTCAGTCACAGAAGGACAAATACTGTGTAAGACCACTATTAGAAGAACTCATGATAAGGTTTAAACACAGAAGAAAACATTATTTGATGTTTATGAGGGTAGGGAGGGAGGACGAGAGTTCTTAAGAAGATAGTAGATAAGAATCATATTAGGTGAAGAGAAGGACAGCACACACTACGGGGGATGTCAACACAACTGGGCTAATCCAAAGATAACAAGTTTGCTGAATACAATCAAATACTTTCAGAGACACATTAGCAGGGGTAGCGGTCTGGGGGCCATGCTTTCAGGAGACATCTAGTGGTATAACAAAGCTTATTAAGAAAATTGTCTGCAACCTACTTGATGAGTGGAGTCTGAGGTCTTAAAAGCTTGCAAGCGGCCATCTAAGATACATCATTTGGACCCAACCACCTGGAGTAAAGGAGAAAGAACACAAAATACACAAGGAAAGTATTAGCCCAAGAGACAGAAAGGACCACATAAACCAGAGACTTCATCAGCCTGACACTAGAAGAACTAGATAGTGCCCAGCTATCACCGATGACCTCCCTGACAGGGAACACAACAGCGAGTCCCTAATGGAGCGGGAGAAATATGGGGTGCAGAATTCAAATTCTAGTAAGAATACCAGACTTAAAGGTCTGACTGAGACTGGAGGAATCCCAGAAAGAATGGCCCCTAGATTCTTAATCAGCCAAGAACTAAAACAATTTATGAGGCCAACTCTTCAGACAGGGATTGGACTTGACTGTGGGATATAAAGTGAGACTTGTGAGGAGTGTGCCTCTTAGCTCAAGTAGATAGACCAAAGGGGCAGCTTCTGTTTGGAGGTGAGATGGGAAAGCAGAGAGGGTTAGGATCTGATTGAATGGTTATGGGGAATTAGGGGTGAAAAGGAGGAATGTGTTGTCAGAGAATGGGGTGAGTAATTAGGGTCACATAACAATGTATGTATAAAAATTTTGAAGGGGAGACTAACTTGAAATGTAAAATTCATTTAAATTACAACAATTTAAAAAAGCTAATTCGGTGGAGTTCCGGCAAAATGGTGCTCTAGGCAGAAGCACCATGTCATCCCTCCACAGCAAAGATCTGAAAAACTAAGCCGAACAGAGAAGACAACAATCCTGAAACCCTAAAACATCAAATGAAGAGATAAAGAACTCAGCCAAGCACCAAATGGAGTGAGAAAACTGAAAGAGAATGGAGAGCGAGGAGAGATTCATGCAGAGGTCCTCTACCAGCTAATGCAGCAAGGATCCGCCATCTTGGACTCCTTTCAGAGACCAGCAAGCAGGGGGTACGAGAAAGCAGCCTGAAATAACCAGTAATTTGTGATATACCCTTTCCCACCCCCCACCCTTCTTCACCCCAACTCGGCCTCCTCTGCTTTCCACGGCCACAGTCTCTTGACCAGGAAACACCAGCTGCTTGGATTCCACACGCCCAAACGGGCTGGCTCTCTTAGGGCCATTTGTTAGCTGTTGGTTTGCTTTTTTCTGCTTCTTTTGATTTCTTCCTTACCTCACACCACATCCCCCTCTTTTCACTCAAATACGTGGCTCCATGCGCCATCTTTGCTTCTTTCTGATGGGCTGCAGAGCTCCAGTAATTTTTGATATGCGGTTTCCCACTCCCTAGCCTTCTTCACCAACACTTTGCCCCCTCTGTTTCCAGCGGACACAGTCTCTTGTCCGAGAAACACCAGCCCGCACTAGCTGGCTCTCAGAGTGCCACTTGTTGGCTGCTAGTGTTGCTTTTTTTTCTTCTTCATTTGATTTCTTCCTCAACTCTCGCCACCTCCCCATCCTTTCACTCAAATACCTGGCTCCGTGCGCCATCTTTGCTCCTTCCTGAGGGGCTATGGAGCTCCATTCGTGTGTGGAGCTGCAGCCTGGTCTGGGCTGCTGCGCTGGTGGGATCCCAGGGCTTTTGTTCATTTGTTTGTTTTGAATTGTTTGTTTTCTTTTCCTTTTCTTGACTTGGGAGCCCTTTCTGGCGAGGCGGTGCTGTGTGGCAAGGAGACTTCCCCCTCGGCTTGCACAGACATGTGAGGGATCCCTGAGGACATTTCTTTTTTCGTTGGTATTTTTTTTTTCTGTTTTTTGGGGGGCATTACTTGTTTTTTTTTTAATTTGTTTTGTTTTCTTTTCCCTCTTTTTCCCTTTTTGTCTTTCTCCATTGCTCAGTTTCTCATCTCTCTATATCTTCCTTCTCTTTCCGTTCCCTGAATACCTGGCTTTGTATACCTCTAAGCCTTCTAGCCAGGCTGTACTGCAACACCTGAGAGCGACTTCCCCAGACCTCATAGCTGCACCGGTGGGATCCCTGGGAACTTTGTGGTGCTTTAACCTTTCTGATTTTTATTTATTCATTCTTTTCTTTTCTTCCTCTTTCCCTTTCTGTTTTTCTTCGTTTCATAGTCTCTCATCGTTTCTCTCCAACGGCAAGCTCCCCTAGCATTCTTTTTGGTTTGTATGATTTTGGCTCCTGTTCATCTCTCCTCTGTCCCATATCCATCTTAGCTCCACACATAAAAAACTCCCCACTTCATCCTGCCTACCTGCACTGAGCGCCTCACATCACACCACCAAGCAGCACAGGCACTACCTACTGGAACTTGCCCTGCACTGATTACCAACCCACTCTGGTGGCTGTAGTAAGTGCCACAAACAAACTGTCCAAGTAACTCTTCAGCTAGACCTGTCCTGCCATAGCATATCGGAGTGACTGACCCTGTCAACTGGAGAAGGAGGCAAAAATTATTGTGTGCACAGATGAACAAACAATGAAGAACATACAGTCTACGTGCTCAGGCATATTCAGATTTAAAAAAAGGATGAAACAAACAAATATACAATCAATAAATGAAAAAAATAACTACTGAATGCCCCGAAGACAGAATACTATATAAAAACATTTACAAACACAGGACAGGATGGTTCCAGTAGGTGTCCAAAATAAAACACCAGATGACTTTCCAGTGGAAGAAAAGGCACTAGAACTACCTGCTAGGAAATTCAAATCTCTAATACTCAGAATTCTCCAAGAGCTGAGGCAAAAAGCTGACAAACATTAAGAAAAAATAGACAAATTCATGGAAAATACAGACAAAACATTGGAAGAATTCAGGAAAATAATGCAGGAACAAAATCCCAAAATAAATTCACAACTAGAAATTACACAAAGACAACAATTAGAAATCCAAAAGATAAACAACAAGATTTCAGAAATGGACAGTACCATAGAAGGGCTGAGAAGCAGATTTGAAACGATGGAAGACAGCATCAGTGGAATTGAAGACAAACACTTGGATACAACACTGTTTGAGGAAAACTCAGAAAAAAAAAAAACAAAGAAAAACAAAGAGGCCCTGAGAATTATGTGGGATACAATCAAAAGAAAAAATTTGTGAGTGTTTGGAAATCCATAACAGGGGGAGAAAACAGAAGACACAGAGAGGATCATTGAAGAACTCCTGACAGACAACTTCCCCAATATGAAATATGAAAAGCTGGCCATCCAAGAAGCTCAACGGACCCCTATAGGAAAGACCCCAAAAGAAAATCACCAAGGCATATTATAATCAAACTCGCCACAACCAAAGACAAAAAAGAATCCTAAGAGCAGCTCATGAAAAACAACAACTCACAGAGGAGAAACAATAAGACTAAGCTCAGATTATTTGGCACAAACCATGCAGACAAGAAGGCAATGGGATGACATATATAACATTTAGAAAGAAGAAAATTGCCAGCCAAGAATAATATATCCTGCAAAAATCTCGTTCAAATTTGACGGTGAAATTAGGACATTTCCAGATAAACAGAAATTAAGGGAATATGTAAAAGTCAAACCAAACTTACAAGAATTATTAAAGGGAGTTCTTTGATCTGAGGACAAACAGCTTCAGCTCACAGGCAGAATCTAGGATGCAGGATCATACCAGCTAGATACCAATCTAGGAAATGAACTCTCGAAGACTATCCAAAACCAAAAGAAATACAGCAGGGAATAAGAGCAGTTAATCAGCTAATGACAACAACATCGAAACAATAAAAGAAGGAATAAACTGCATAGGTATAGAACCTTCTAATGGATTGGAATGCAAGGTGATACCAAGTAATGGTAGACTGCTTCAAACTTAGAAAGATAACGGTAAAATTCATGGTACCAAAAAGAAAGTTAACAAACATACTTATTAAAAAAAAGAAGAAAAACATGAAGTCTCAGCAAAAACAAAACCTACAAA
>NW_004443989.1:16930578-16948535 GCF_000243295.1 Trichechus manatus latirostris
TTCAGGCCTTAATACACTGCATTAACAGGATACAAACCATAACCATCAACACACAAACCCCAACAGATAAGCTAGATAACTGGGATCTTCTAAAAACCAAACACCTATGCTCTTCAAAAGACTTCACTAAAAGGGTAAAAAGAGAACTTACAGATTGGGAAAAAAATTTTTAGACAGTACAAGTCAGACAAAGTTCTAATCTCCATAATCTTCAAGAAAATCCAACACATCTACAACAAAAAGACAAATAATCCTATTAAAAACTGAGCAAAGAAAATGAACAGACACTTCACCAAAGAAGACATACAAATGGCCAAGATACACATGACGAAATGCTCGTGATCCCTAGCCATTAGAAAAATGCAGATTAAAACTACAATGAGATACCATCTCACACCGGCATTACTGGGAGGAGTGAAAAACACTGGAAATAACAAATGTTGGAGGGGCTGTGGGGAGATTGGAACTCTTATGCAATTCTGGTGCGAATGCAAAATGATAGAACCATTTTGGAAAATGATATGGGGCTTCCTCAGAAAGCTAGAAATAGAAATACCATACAATCCAGCAATTCCGCTCCTAAGAATATATCCTAGAGAAATAAGAGTCCTCACTCGAATAGACATATGCACACCTATGTTCATGGCAGCATTGTTCACAACAGAAAAACGATGGAAACAACCTAGATGTCCATCAACAGATGAATGGATAAACAAACTATGGCACATACACACTATGGAGTACTATTCAACGAGAAAGAACAACACTGAATATGTGAAGCATCTCATAACATGGATGAAACTGGAGGACATTATGCTGAGTAAAATAAGTCAATCACAAAAGGCCAAATATTGTATAAGACCTCTATTGTAAAACCCCATGAAAAAGTTCAAACACAAAATGTAACAATCTTTGTTGGTTACCAGATATTGGACGGGTTGGGGGGGGTAAATACTAAATAGGCAATAGATAAGTGAAGGGCGAGACAGTACACAATACAGGGAAAACTAGCACAACTTGTAGAAGGAAAGGTCAGGGAAGCCCCATAGACACATCCAAACTCCCTGAGGGACTGAATTGCTGGGCGGTGTGGTGTGGGGACCATGGTCTCAGGGAACATCTAGCTCAATTGGCATGACACACCTTATAAAGACAATGCTCTACATTCTACCTTGGTGGGTAGTGTCTGGGGTCTTAAAAGCCTGTGAGCGGCCATCTAAGATACTCCACTGGTCTCATCCCTTTGGGAGCAAGGGAGAATGAAGAGAACAGGATACAAGGAAAAGATTAGTCTGAAAGACTAATTGTCCTCAGCTACCAAGGCCTCCACCAGACTGAGCCCAATACAGCTAGATGGTGCCCGGCTACCACCTCTGACTGCTGTGACCAAGATCACAACAGAGGGTTCTAGACAGAGCTTCAGAATGACATAGAACATTATTCTAACTCACAAAAAAAATACCAGATTTACTGGCCTAAAGGAGACTGTAGAAATCCCGAGAGTATGGCCCCGAGACACCCTTTTAGCTCAGTGGTGGAGTTATCGCCAAGGTTCAAAGTTCAACCTGGGAGTGGACAGCCCCCTAAAACTAAATGAGACTAATGAGGTACTGTAGTCCAGTGACAAGGGCCAGAAGGCAGAAGGGGACAAGGAAGCTGTTGAAAGGGATCCAAGTTTGAGTAAGGATATTGTTGATGTTTTGTAAGACTGTTAAACATTTTCATAGGGCAACATTTGTAATAACTGTTAAATGAGAAACTATTTTGTTCTGTAAGACTTCATCTTAACTGAGAATAACAGCACAATTGGAAGAGCGTAGTCAATGTCACTGAACTGTGCATGTAGAAATTTTTGAAATGGTGTATCTTTGGCTACGTATATTTTCACCAAAAAAAAAAAGGTTGAGAAGTTAGAGGGTTTACATGTTGTGGGGCTGTTAACCAATGTCATAAAACAATATGTGTACTACTGTTTCATGAGAAACTCTTTGTTCTGTAAGCGTTCACCCGAAGTACAATAAAAAAATAAATAAATAAATACTTAAAAAAACAGCTAATTCAAACGGATCAAAGACATAAATATAAAGCCAAAAACTATGAAGTTCATACAAGAAAAAATATGATCAATGCTACAGGCCCTAATACACGGCATTAACGAGATACAAACCATAAATAACAACACACAAGCTACAGAAGATAAGCTAGATAACTGGGATCTTCTAAAAATCAAACACCTATGCTCTTCAAAAGACTTCAGGAAAAGAGTAAAAGGAGAACCTACAGACTGGAAAAAAATTTTCGACATTACAAGTCAGTCAAAAATATAATCTCTATAATCTACAAGAATATCCAACACCTCTACACCAAAAAGACAAATAATCAATTTAAAAAATGGGCAAAGGAAATGAACAAACACTTCACCAAGTAAGACATTCAACTGGCCAACAAACACGTGAGGAAATGCTCGCAATCACTACTCATTAGAGAAATGTAAATAAAAACCACAGTGAGATATCATCTCACTCCGGCATTAGTGGCATGAATCAAAAATACTGGAAGTAACAAATGGTGGAGCGGCTGCAGGAAGTTCAGAAGTCTTATGCACTGCTGTTGGGAATGCATAATGATACAACCTTGCTGGAAAATGATATGGCACTTCCTTAGAAAGCTAGAAATAGAAATACCATACAATCCAGCATCTCACTGCTAGGAATATATTGTACAGAAATAAGAGCCGTCAGACGAATAGATATATGCACACCCATCTTCATTGCAACATTGTTCAGCAAAAAGATGGAAACAACCTAGATACCCATCAACAGATGAATGGATAAACAAACTATGGTACATACACACAATGGAGTATTATGCAAGAGTAAAGAACAATGATGAATCTGTGAAGCATCTTATAAAATGGATGAAACTGGAGGGCATTATACTAAGTGAAATAAGTGAATCACAAAAGGACAAATATTGTATGAGACATCTACTGTAAAAACCCATGAAATAGTTTACAAATAAAAAGTAACAATATTTGTTGGTTATGAGGGATGGGAAGGGTGGGGGGAAATACTAAATAGACAATAGATAAGCGGTAACTTTGGTGAAGGGTAAGACAGTACACAATACTGGGGAAGTCAGCACAATTTGTACAAGTAAAGGTCATGGAAGCTCCATAGACACATCCAAACTCCCTGTGGGACTGAATTGCTGGGTGGAGGGCTATGGGGACCATGGTCTAGGGGAACATCTAGCTCAATTGGCATAACAGCTAGTAAAGACATTGTTCTGCATTCTTTGTGAGTAGTGTCTGTGGTATTAAAAGCTTGTGAACAGCCATGTAAGATACTCCTCTGGGCTCACCCCTTTCAGATCAAGGGAGAATGAAGACAACAGGATACAATGAAAAGATTAGCCCAAAGGACTAATGGACCACAGCCACCAAGGCCTCCACCAGGCTGAGTCCAGTACAGCTAGATGGGGCCCGGCTACCACCACTGACTGCTCTGACCGGGATCACAAGAGAGGATTCTGGACAGAGCTGGAGAAGTATGCAGGACAAAAATTCTAACACAAAAATGACCAGATTTACTGACTTGAGAGAGATTGGAGAAACCCCAAGGGTATGGCCCCGGACACCTTTTAACTCAGTGGTGAAGTCACTTCCGAGGTTCACTGTTCAGCCAGGGATTGGACAGCCTTATAAAACCACATGGGACTAACGAGGCACAGCAGTCCAGGGGTAATGACTAGAAGGCAGGAGGGGACAGGAAAGCTGGTGATAGGCAACCCATGGTTGAGAAAGGACAGTGTTGATACGTTCTGGGTTTTTTAACCTTTGTCAAAGGCAATATGTGCACTAAGTGTTGAATGAGAAACTATTCTGGAAACCTTCATGTCAAGTACAAAAAAAAAAAAAGCATTATCTATGTGAGATCAAACTGACAACAGCAACTCAGAAGTTTTGATGGGAAGCCCAGGGAAAATTTAGTTGAATATAATGATGGTAGAATAATTTGGAAAAGGATAGTAAGAATAGCAACAAAACTGGAAGAACGTAATTGATGACACTGAATTGTACATGTAGAAATTTTTGAAATGGTGTGTATTTGACTATGTATATTTTCACTAAAAAAGAAAAAAAGTCCTCCAACGTCGAGAAGAGACAGTGTTGACATGTCGTGGCGTTGTTAACTAATGTCATAAAACAATATTTGTACTGACTGTTTAATGAGAAACTGTTCTGTAAACCTTCACCTAAATTAGAATTTAAAAAAAAAAGTGATGTTGGCTGTTGGTTTTGTGTAGATATCTTTTATTATGTTTAGGAACTGACCTTGTATACCTATTTTATTGAAACTTTTTGTCAAAAATGGGTGTTGGACTTTATGGAATGCCTTATATGGGTCTCTTGAGATGATTATGTGATTCTTTTATTTTATGGTGGATAATGTTGATTGGTCTTCTAATATTGAACCATCCTTGCATAACTTTTATGAGTCACAATTGGTCATGGTGTATTATTTTTTTGATTTGTTGCTGAATTCTATTGGCTAGAATTTTGTTGAGAATTTTTGTATCTGTATTCATTAGATATATTGATCTCTATTTTTCTTTTTTGTGGTGTTTTTCCCAGGTTTTGGTATCTGGGTTATGCTGGCTTTATAGAATTCATTTGGAAGTTTCCCTTCCGTTTCTATATTTTTAAATAATTTGACTAGTACTGGTGTAATCTGTTTTATGAATGTTTGGTGGAATTCTCCAGTGAAACCAACTTGGACAAGACTTTTTTCTTTTTTTTTTAGGGGGGAGGAAGGCATTTTTTCTTTTTACCTTTTCAATCTTGTCTCTTGTTATGAGTGTGTTCAGACTTTCAACATCAGTTTGTTAGTTTTGATAGGTAATGTGTTTCTAGAAAATTATCCATTTCCTCCCCTCTAAGTTTTCAAAATTTTCTTAGTTTTCATAGTACTGTTATGATATCCTTTTAATTTTAAATGGGTCTGTTGTAGTGTACCCCATCTCATTTCTTATTTGGATTACTTGCATCCTGTCCTGTTTTTCTTTGTCAGTTTGACCAGTGGTTTGTCAATTTTGTTGATTCTTTTGAAGACCAATTTTAGTTTTGTTGATTCTTTCTATTGTTTTTCTATTCTCTATTTCATTTATTTCTGCCCTGATCTTTATTATTTCCTTTCTTCTTGTGGCTGTGGCTTCTTTGCTCTTCTCTTTCTACTTGAGTTGTGTAGATAATCTTTTGATTTTGTACCTTTTGTCTTTTTTGATGTGTGCATCTACTGCTATAAATTGACCTCTGAGCACTGTCTTTGCTGTATCCCAAAGGTTTTGGTATGATGTGTTTTCATTCTCATTTGATTTTAGCAGTTTTTTTATTCTATCTTTGATTTCTTCTATTACCCAGTGGCTTTTAAGCAGGTGTTATTCAGTTTGCATTTATTAAACTTTTTTCCTTGCTTTTCCTGTTGTTAATTTCTACTTTGATGGCATTGTGATCAGAGAAGATACTTTGAATTATTTCAGTGTTTTAGATTTTACGAACAGTTGCTTTCTGGCCTAAGATGTGGTCTATTCTGTATGAATTTTCCATATGCTTTGAAAAAGAATGTGTACTTTGCAGATGTTGAGAGGACTGTTCTATATACGTATTGGATGTCAAGTTGGCTGATTGTGGCTTTTAAATCTTTTGTATATTTGTTGAGTTTCTTTCTAGATATTCTATCTTTTACCAAGAGTGATATGTTGAAGTCTCCTACTATTATTGAGGAAATCACAATTTCTGTTTTCAGTGGTGTTAGAGTTTGTTTTATGTATTTTGGAGTCCTGTCATTGGGTGAATAGATATTTATTATGTTTATATCTTCATGATGGAATTCTCCATTTAATCATGATATAATGTTTTCTTTTTTTTATGGTGGATATTACTATAAAGTCTGTTTTATCTGATATTAGTATTGACAGAACTGTTCTTTTTAGTTAGCTGATTGCTTGATATATATTTATTTTCCATCCTTTGATTTTTAATTAATTTGCTTTTGTTTCTAAAGTATGTCTCTTTTAGACAGAATATTGATGAATCCTTTGTTTTTATCCATTTTGTCACTCTCTATCTGCATTTAGGTCAGTTACATTCAATGTGATTGTTGATAGGTATGAGTTTATTGCTGTCAATTCTAGTGCTTTTTTTCTTGTGGTGCTGATATTTTCTTTGTTCCTCTTACTCTCCTGTGCTGAATTCTTTTTGTTCGTAGATTTTTTTTCCTTTCTTTTGTTTTTGTAGATTTGTGTTTACTGAGACTTTATGTTTTTCTACTTTATTTGACGAGTATGTTCGTTAAATTTCTTTATGATTACCTTGAAATTCACCCTTAACTTCCTAAGTTTTAACCAGTCATTTATTACTTGTTATCACATTTCCTCCCTCTCCATAGAAAGTTATATACCTACACCATTTATTCCCTCTTTTATTGTTCTGACTTTGCTGTTAATCTTTTGGTTTTGATTAATTGTTGACAGTTCATTAACTAGATAGGCATCTGGCTGATGTGGTCTTGTTTCCTAGATTCAGGCTGTCATCTAATGATGTTTGTTCTCTAATCAAAGGACTCCCTTTAATAATTCTTGTAAGTTTGGTTTGTCTTTTACATATTCACTTAATTTCTTTTTATCTAGAAATGTCCTAAATCTACCATTATAGTTGCTTGACAGTTTTGCAGGATATATTATTGTTGGTTGGCAATTTTTTTCATATTTTATTTATGTCATCCCATTGTCTTTCTTGCCTGTATAGTTTCTGCCACGTAATCACAGATTTGTCTTATTGTTTCCCCTCTGTGTGTGACTTTTCATTTTTCTCAAGCTGCTCTCAGGATTCTTTCCTTGTTTTTGGTTTTAGTTAGTGTGATTATGATACAACTTCATGATTTTCTTTTGGGGTATAACCTATATAGTGTTCGTTGAACTTTTTTGATGGTCAACATTTCATCTTTCATATTAACTTCTGGCAGCAAGTCTTCAATGATCCTCTCTGTATTTTCCTTTTTCACACTTCATTCTGGAACTCAGATCAGTAGCACATTTTTGCTTCTGATTGTATCCCATATCTTTCTCAGGGTTTCTTCATTTTTCTTCATTCTTTTATCTGATTTTTTCCTCGAACAAATTGGTATCAAGTATTTGTTATCAATTCCCCTAATCTTGTGTTCCATTTTTTTCAAACCTGCTCCTCAGCCCTTCTAAGACACTGTCCATTTCTGAAAACTTGCTGTTTATCTTTTGGATTTTTTTACTGCTGTTTTTGTGAATTTACCTTGACCTTTTGTTCCTGTATTATTTTTCTGAATTCTTCCATTGTGTTATCTGTTTTTTCCATGATTTTGTCAATTTTTTCCTCATTTTTTGTCTGATTTTTCCCTCAACTCTTGGATAGAATATTAGAAATTTGAATTCCCCATCAGGTAGTTCTAGTGCCTTTTTTTCTACTAGAATTCATCTGATATTTTATTTTGAACACCTACTGGAACCTTCCTTTTTATTTTTTTATGTGTCTACTGTCTTTGGTACATTCATTAGTTATTTTATTTATTTATTGACTACAGGTTTGTTTCATCCTCCTTTCTTGTTTCATTTGGTTACATTTGAGCAGGCGGGATGGGATTTCTTTGTTATTTGCTCATCTGTGGGAATGATACTTCTCACCACCTTGTCTAATGGTCAGGGTCATTCCCTCAGCTATGGTGGGCAGGGCAGATCCAGTGAAAGGAGAGGAGTTCTGACAGGTCTTTTGTGACACTTACTGGGACTGACAGGGTGGATGTGAGGGTCATTACAGGGCAGGCTCAGGTAGAACGTGCCTGTGCTGCTCTAGAATGTGATGCTTTGCACATGGTGCAGATAGGCAGGAGGGAGTGTAGAGGTTGTGAAACTAAGCAGCTGTGGGAAAGAAGAGAAAAAGGAGAGAGAAAGGGGAGTAAAAAATGTACTAAAGGAGCCCACCATTACAGTGGTGTAGACCTGAGGAAGCCATATGCTGATGGCTTTCTAGTCAGGTGTTGATGTTCAGATCTTCAAAAAGGGACATATACATCACATGAAGCCTCATGTGCAGGAGAAAGGAAAGGATGGTAAGAAAAGAAAGATAAGAAACAAGATTTAAAAAAGGAGAAAGAAAGACACACACAGGTGGTTGGGAAAAAATGAATGGAAAGAACATAGAGAGACAAGAAACTGAGAGAAAAAAATATGCCAGGTGTTTGGGTGGAAGAAAAGGGAGGGAGATAGAGACAAGAAACGGGGAAAAAAAGAAGAAAGGAAAAATATGCCCCAAGTGACCCCACCGGAAGTGGTCCCCAGCTGAGCAGCACTGCATGGCCTGTTCAGAAGGAATATAGATGCCACGTGGCATGAGGTGTTCAGGAGAAGGATAAGGAAGAAAGTTAGAGAGAGACAAAAAACTGAGAAAAAATAAAAGAAAGAAAGAAAAGAAAAATGCACCAAGGGAGTCCACTGGAAGTGAGTCCCCAGCTGAGCGGGGCTGCATAGCCCATTCAGAAGGAGCAGAGATGGCACACGGTACCAGGTGTTCAGGAGAAGAGTAAAGAAGAAAGGTAGAGAGAGACAAGAAACAAAGAATGAAAGAAGAAAGAATGTAAAGAAAAAAAAATACCCCAAGGGAGCCAACCAGAAGCGAATCCAAAGCTGAGTGATACTCCACAGCCGATAATGAAGGAGAGGAGATGGCACACGGTGGCAGGTGTTTAGAAGAAGTGTAAGGGAGGAAGATACAGAGAGACAAGTAATTGAGAATAAAAGAAGAAAGAAAAAAAAAGTCTTAAGGGAACCCACTAGTGTGGTGACAAGGACAGGGAAATTGGCTCCCCAGGTACTTGGCACTGCAAAACCTAGACGGAATAGAGATGGCAGATAGCATGAAAAGTTCAGGAGAAAAGAAGGGAAGAATGGTGGAGAGTGACGAGGAATCGAGAAAAGAAAAAAAAAGAAAGAAAGAAAAATCAACAAGGGAGCCCACTGGCTTGGCCGTGGAGACTGAGGAAGTAGCTCCCAAGCCTCATGGCATTGCACAGCCCATCTAGAAGGGGTAGAGATGGCACACGGTATCAGGTGTTTAGGAGACAGGAAAAGAAGGAAAGTAGAGACGGGGAGAAACTGAGAAATGAAGAGAAATAAAAAGAAAGAGAAAAAGAAAAAAAAAAGTCCTCAGGGATCCCACCAGCTTGGCGGCTCAGAAATTGTTCCCCAGCTGAGCAGCACTTCACATACTGTCAACTAGGAGTAGAGATGGCACAGGGAGCCAGGTGTTCTAGAGAAAGTAAGAGAAGGAGGTGAGAGAGAGAGAGAGAAGAAACCAAAAGAATCCAAAAAAAGCAACAACAGGAACAAAAATAATGGCACTAAAGGAGCTGACCGGTGTGGCCAGGGCGAATCCAAGCAGCAAGGAGCTGGTGCTTCTTAGGCCAAGGAACCTAAGACTGCTGGGAAGTGGCAGAGGAAGAGAAGGAGGATGAAAGGTGGGGGTGTATCGCTGCTTACTGGGTGCTCTCTCTCCTGCTGGGAGCTCCTTGAAGCTGTATTCTCTTACTGCCTGTCCACCATTCTTGGTGGCTGAGGAGTCCAAGTTGTAGAATCCCTGCTGTATTAACTGATAAGGACCTCCACTCTGTAGCTCTCCATGCTCTCTATTCTCTGTCAGTTTCTCAATCCATTTGGTGCTTGGTTGAGTTATTTATCTCTTCATTTGATGCTTAGGGTTCCAGGATTGACATTTTTCTCTGTTTTAGTTTTTTTGGGTCCTTGCTGTAGAGTGACAGCATGGTGCTTCTGTCTATAGTGTCATGCTGGATCTGGCTCCAAAGCTGTATTTAATGCATCTTAATAACCATTAGAATAAGTATACTACATGCATCAAGAGCATTAACACTACAGTCAGTGGAAGCAATGTCATTTAAGATCTGCCCTTGCAGCCTAAATATTACCTAAATTTTCTGCCTCCTTTTTCTCACCCAATAGATGCACACAGTTAAGGCACTGAACACCAAGTACCTTAAAGAAGTTCTTTGATGTAATACCTACAAAGTGCTTCTAACAGATAATCAAACTCCAAGAAGTGAATAAATCATAGTTATTATAATTATTAATCTTAATATTATTTTAATAATATAATTTTTATTATGACTTACAAATATTGTTATAATATGGTTATTTTATATTCTTACATTTATTAGTGCAAAATAATAATATATTGAGATCATTTGGCTAACATTTGTTAAGAAATGTCATATAGTTACTACTGCTATTAGTAACTTACTGGGATTGTTGATGCCATGTTGTCACTGAAGTTCCTCCAACACACTGATTGATTTCTCACTCTGGTGATTAAACCATGTTGAAAAGTTCTGGGGATTTTGTTCATCAGTTTCAGGGACAGAGAGCTTCCCTTTGTTTTTTCATTAATAGTTTGGATTCATCATCTTGTCAGATTTTTGAGGTCACACCACTTCCCAGGCTGACATACTAGAAACGGGACTCAGTGGGCCACTGGAGTTGTGGTGGATTTCCTTATACGCATTCACTATTCCTCTCCTCCCATCTTGTGATTTGGGCTTGTCCATGTGACTTGCCTTGGCTGATGGATATAAGCAGAAGTAGCACTGAATCCATCCCAAGGCAGAATCCACTTGTTCATCGTATACCTCATTCTGATTTTCCCTGAAAATTGAATTAAGAGACTCCTCATGTTAATGATTAACAAAGCATAGATTTTGCTGAGGATATGTGTGGTCACTCTTCCTCCCACCCTCTGACTTAGGATTGTCTATGTGACTTACTTTTATCAATGTATGTGGACAAATTGGCAATGAATATGTCCAGACCCAGATTCCACATATCCATCTTGCACATCTGAAATCTGAGAGGAGCATCCTTGGAAGCCAGAATAAGAAGCCTAGGGCAGAAACACAACACTGTCTTGCAGCCTGGAGCTCATCCTGCCTCTTCTCAGCCATGAACAGCAGATCCAGCCCCCGCTGGATGGTAGGAAAAAGCATGATGGTGAAGAAGTGAGGGCTGAGGTCACTCTCCTTACGCAGCGTCACTGAGGAAAGTACTGACCTACACAGCACGAAATGAGACTTGCATCAAGTAATAATGATCATTTTCTTATCTTTCTTCCTAGTGTTTCTGAGTCTGGAGGCTCCACTGAAATCTGTTCAACATCACAGCAACATCCAACCCTCCAGTGACAAATGTGTGTGTGATGGTTGCTCATGAGGTGCATTGGCCAGAAATTTAGCCCAGGTCTCTTGCATGGAAGGCTAGAATTCAAACACTAAACAACCACTGGAACCTTTGACAATGAAAATTGCTGCTATCCAAAAGTTTTTAATTTCTAGTCCACTCATAGGCACCTCAAAAGTAAGGCCTAATGATATACTTTGGAAAATTAGCGTTTGAAAAGCATGTGGCACACAGCTCTACTCTGACACACATGGGGTCTTCATGATTTGAAATATAGAATTTACTTGATAATAACTGGTAGATAGATATACAGACAGACAGAAAGACAGAACGAGCCATTAATATTATCTACTCTGGAAGAGAATATTAAATTACCATTTTACAATGGGAAAAATGCCATGTGGAAAAGCAAAATTCTGCCAATTGAGGTAGATATAATATACTAAGTATAATATGTATACAATATTGTTGCTCTCTGGCATTGAACGTTTGAACTGTGTGAACATCACAATTTCAGACTGTGCAACGCTCCTGTAAATCATAGAGCAAGTGATTAGTCCTTCCATGTACACAACAAATAACAAGATTGATTGACACATTATGTAAAGCCCATTATCCTTTTCAGAACATACACCAAGTTTCAGAATTTTAGACACACATTGAAAAATATGCTGAGACTTAGTCCTGTATACTATTCCTTACATAAGAAAAAAACAAAATATATTTCCTGAATAAATATATGTGTATTTATATGTAAAAAAAAAGTATGAAAAAATACAACATTGATAGAGGATGAAGTGGCAGAGGTCTCTAGAGGGATTCCTGTACAGGAAGAGGCAAAATCACATTCTAATAAGAAACTCATCCATTCTGCCTCCCTCTGAAACTGCCCTGGGTTTGCTGGGTTTGTTCCCCTGAGTAATGTGCTCATGAGCACCCCCTGTAGCCCAGCTCTCTCTTGGCCTCCCTGGAGGGAGCTTTGTGTCTGGGTTCCCACTGACTAATCCTCACTGTGTCTTTTGCACAGTAATACATGGCCGTGTCTTTGGAAGTCAATGAATTCAGCTTTAAATAAATTTGGGTCTTGGAGGCATCCCTGGTGATGCTGACTCTGGATGCCAGAGTTGTTTCATAATTTGTGCTTCCCCCAGTCCATGTTGCACCAACTTACTCCAGTCAATTTTCTAGAGCCTGGAGGACCCAGTACATACCATAACTGGTTATAGAGGACCCAGAGAGAGTGCAGGTAAGATACAGGGTCTGTGAGGGCTTCACCAGTCCTGTACCAGACTCCTGCAGCTATACCTGGGACAGGACACCTGGAAATAAGGAGAATCAAAGTGAGTCATGTGGTTAGAAACAGCATCCCCAGACCTTCATGTATATATCCCTGAGATATTCACATTTGGGAGCTGCCACTATAAAGAAGAAAACCCATATGTGTTTCATGTTCTTGTAGATGAAGTCTATGACTCCCATAGAATATTCTCCAGTCGAGGAGGAGCCTGAATTTAAGTAAATGCTTGCTGTATTTCTACGTGTTTGTCTAAGTGAGAATTTGCATGTGGGAGATGCCTTTGTATGTAAAGGTGAAACGAGGATAAGGGAGGCTCTTGCCATGTGATTTCCCTGACAGGAGGATATGGGTTGTGCCTTCAGCAGAACACAGTCCTCTCTCTGGTGTCCTCTTTTACCTCTCCCTGGGGTTTTCTTCCACACTAGGGCAGATTCTGATAGGCAAGCCAGTTACAGCCAAGGATCAAGGTCGGCCTTTGGAAATAGCTCAATGGGATGAATAAGAGAGATAGATAGACAGATAGGTAGCTAGCTAGCTAGATAGATAGATATAGACAGACACATAGATAGATATTAAATTTTTATCACACATCAAGGATATTCTAAACAGTCACATCTTGATACATTTCACACCTCCATTAGCTCATGTTTAAACTACTGGATCTTCCAAAGTGTTGCGACGGCAACTAAATTGACCAAAAACATTGAATTCAGGTAAGACTCAGTCAAACCCAATGTTTTCCATTAAGTGGAAGTACTTGGAAAGACTCAATAACTTGGGTGAATATTTATTCGCCTGAAACAGGTTTACTAAAAGTATACTCAAGAGGAGACTATGTTCATGCCAACCTAAAGAATTTTTGTTGTTGTTGTTGTTTTGCTTTGTTTTATTTCACAGAAAAGACAATTTAACATGGAAAGTAATTATTTGTAGTGTTGTTGAAATGGACAGTAACACCCCAATTCTCTTTCCTCCCTGAAGCTGAGGGTCTATAAGAACTTCTTGGGTTTGTAGACTCTCCTTGAAGGAGAACTTTGAGGAACCTAAACCTTCAGAACCACAGAGAGAGTAAATGGAAGCTCCTCAGCTCACCAACGTGTTCGGTTAGGAAACTGATTTTTGTGCAAAACTCAGGTACTCTAGAGGTGTCTATTCCTTGTTCTCTGGGTTGCTAATAATGGATGTTGGAGTGAGCGAGAGTAGTTGCCATTACTTCAAGGAGGATAATATGAAAGGTTCTTAGCAATATATCTGCCCTATGATTGGATTCCAGAATGAACAAGCTCACCATTGACAGGGAAACGCCCTACCCATGAAACAAGTCCTCTGGAAAATACGTCTGAGAGCTGCTCTACTGAGGCCGTGTGTCACTGGACCTTGGGGTTGTGTCTGAGATCCTATGACAGTTTCACTGTTTAGGTAATTGTTCTGAACCACAGGGATGGTGAGAATCCTCAGTATGTTTATTTGTCTACAGGAACAAAAATGATCATGAAGGAAACTGGAGGAGAGACTTCTACTGACTAATTACATCTCTTGCAACAGAGGATAACAACTCCTCCTTTATTGCCTGAAGTGAGAAAGTGAGGCATTAGATTTAAAAAAATCAAGAAAAATTCTTGGGGATGACTGAGAGCTAGGAGAGTAGAAGAAAATGCTGATCCCAACAAGAAGCCTCTCACAAACCCCTCTCTTATTCTACCACCACCATCACTAGGTACCCCTTGCACTTTGGGTCCTGAGAATCCCCTGCAGAACACTGGCCTCTCAGACTCTCTGCACCCCAGGTTTGTCTCTCGACTCCCACTACCTTACCATCATTTTGTCTCAGATATGACACAGCGATGTTTCCTCTACAATCATAGAGCTCAGACACAGAATGTAGTGGTTTTTGGACATGTCTGGAGGAGAGTTGAATTTGGAGGGATGAATTGTATACTATGATACCACTAACACTTATGTATCTATCTGCTTCATTCCCTTTCTAGGGGGCTAGTGAGTCCAGTCCCAGCAGTAACCACAGTTTCTGACAGAAAATACAGAGATAGCACTTATGTGGAGCAGCGTTTTTAGGGCTCACCAGCCCTGGTCCAGACTCCTGTAGCTGCACCTGGGACAGGAAACCCAAGGACAGTAAATATATATACGTAATTTATATATATGCATATACATATATATATAAATGTTAGTGACAAACATCAGAAACACAGAGCCATGAAGCTCAACTACTAACCAAATGTCACCCATTTAAATCCACCACCTGCTCCTTTTAAACCATATGAGGAAGTTGTACTCCTTCCTATATGGAAGGTATGAATCTGAATCGACTCAAGAACATTTTTTTTTAATCAGATACGTCATCCAAGTCATCCCATTCTGGAAATCTTTGAGACAATTACCTGGTGAAGTAACAACCACATTCACAAGAATCTCATCACTTTCTGGGCAAAGTTCGTGATTTCTTGTAGGATTATTTGTTTTAATCTGGAAGATGAAGACCTGACTTTCATGTAGGTAAAAATCAGGGAAAGGCCAGATAAGGTCTCAGTCTCTGATTCAGAATCTGGAAGGAGGAAGCCAGACTCCCTCCTCAGGGATGGCCTTCCTTTTACTGAGAGTCCAGGGACCTAGAGCTGGAGTCAGAGGAGATTACAATCTAGAGAGAGAGATCTGAGACGTGGTGTCACTTCCAATCTCAGTCGCTTGAGAGCTGCATGACCTTGGCCAGGTCATTGGGCCCTTCTCTGGTGGCTCCTTACTTCTGGAATGGGACTTGTGAATAATGACCAACCTTACTTTAGGGGAACACAAGTAGATGATGATTCTTCTGGTAGGATATACACAGAATTTGTTTTCAATGACGGTAAATAATTATACATAACAATGAAGAAAATATGTTTACACTTTTTCTCGTTATAAATGAAATAAATTACTGCAAAAAATTACAAGAATATTTATAGAAGCTTTATACATAACAGCCACAAATTAGTAGCATCTTCCAGGACAATCATCAGAAGAATGAATCAACATGTTGACATCATCCATAAAATGAAAGTCTTCTAACTTTGATATGTGGAATAATGTAATTGAACATCAAAAACATATTGAGTCAAAAAAATAAAGAAATAACACATAAAAGAGGGTACACTTCTTTTTTGCCAGAAACTTTTTTTTATTGTACTTTAGGTGAAGGTTTATAGAACAAATAGTTTCTCATTAAACAGTCAGTACACATATTGTTTTATGACATTGGTTAACAACCGCATGACATGGCAACGCTCTCCCTTCTCAGCCATTTTACTGGTGAAAATATTCGTAGCCAAAGATACACCATTTTAAAAATTTGTACATGCACAGTTCAGTGAAATCAATCCCGGTCTTCCAGTTGTGCTGCTGTTCTCACTTTAGATGAAGGTTTACAGAACAAAATAGTTTCTCAATAAATAGTACATATGTTGCCCTATGACAATGGTTAACAACCCCATTACATGTCAACATTGTCCTTACTCAACCTTGGGTTCCCTATCACCAGCTTTCATGTCCTCTTCTGCCTTCTGGCCCTTGTCCTTGGACTGCTGTACCTTATTAGTCCCATTTAGTTTTATGGGGCTGTCCACTCCCAGGCTGAACGGTGAACTTCAGAGATGACTTCACCACTGAGATAAAAGGGTGTCTGGGGGTCATATTCTCAGGGTTTCTTCAGTCTCCTTTAGGCCAATAAATCTGGTCTTTTTTGTGAGTTAGAAATTGTTCTACATCCTTCTCCAGCTCTGTCCAGAACCCTCTGTTGTGATCCTGGTCAGAGCAGTCAGTGGTGGTAGCCGGGCACCATCTACTTCTACTGGACTCAGTCCGGTGGAGGCCTTGGTAGCTGTTGTCCGTTAATCTTTCATACTAGTCTTTTCCTTGTATCCTGTTCTCTTCATTCTCCCTTGCTCCCGAAGAGATGAGACCAGTGGAGTATCTTAGATGGCCGCTCACAGGCTTTTAAGACCCCAGACACTACTCACCAAGGTAGAATGTAGAGCACTGTCTTTATAAGCTGTGTCATGACAATTGAGCTAGATGTACCCCTAGACCATGGTCCCAATAGCCCTCCACCCAGCAATTCAGTCCCTCAGGGAGTTTGGATGTGTCTATGGAGCTTCCATGACCTTTCCTTATACAAGTTGCGCTGGTTTCCCCTGTACTGTGTACTGTCTCACCCTCCACCCAAGATACCACTTATCTATTGCTTATTATTACCCCCCACCCCTCCCATCCTTGGTAACCCATAAAGATTGTTACCTTTTGTGTGTAAAATTTTCTTCAGTTTTTACAATAGAGGTCTCATACAATATTTGTCCTTTTGTGATTGACTGATTTCACTCAGCATAATGTCCTCCAGTTTCATCAATGTTATGAGATGCTTCACATATTCGTACGTTTTATTTGCTCTTACTCTTCTCTGCTGAATTCCTTTTTATTTGTTGATTTTTTTTTGTTTCTTTTGTTTTTGTAGGTTTTTTATTTTACTGAGATTTATGGTTTTACTCTTTATTTTTATGAATAGGTTTGTTAACTTTCTTTGTGGTTACTGTGAAATTTACCGTTATCTTTCTAAGTTTGAAGCAGTCTATTAATACTTGGTATCAGCTTGACTTCCTCTCCATTAGAAAGTTCTATACCTACACCGTTTATTCCCCCTTTTAGTGTTCTGTTGTCGTTGTTGTCATTTACAGATTAACTGCTCTGATTCCCTTTTGTGTTTCATTTGGTTTTGGATAGTCCTTGAGAGTTCATTTCCTAGACTGCTTTGTGGCTGGTACGATCCTGCATTCTAGATTCAGCCTGTGAGTTGAAATTGTTTGTTCTCAGATCAAAGTACTCCCTTTGATAAGTCTTGTAAATTTGGTTTGGTTTTTACATGTTCCATTAATTTCTGTTTATCTGGAAATGTCTTAATTTCACCAGCATATAAGAACGAGAGATTTGCAAGATATATTATTCTTGGCTGGCAATTTTTTTCTTTCAAGGTTTTCTATACGTCATCCCATTGCCTTCTTGCCTGCACGGTCTCTGCCAGATAATATGAGCTTATTCTTATTGTTTCTCCTCTGTTTCTAACTTCTTGTTTTTCACGAGCTGCTCTCAGGATTCTTTGTCTTTGGTTTTCTCGAGTGTGATTATGGTACGCTTTCTTGATTTTCTTTTGGTGTCTATCCTATATGGGGTTTCTAGAGCTTCTTAGATGGACAGCTTTCCATCTTTCATGATATTGCGGAAGTTTTCTGTCAGGAGTTCTTCAGTGATCCTCTGTGTTTTCTGTTTTCTCCCCCTGTTCTGGAACTCCAATCACTTACAAATGTTTAGTTTTTTATATATATATTTTATTGTACTTCAGGTGAAG
>NW_004443989.1:16952074-16954273 GCF_000243295.1 Trichechus manatus latirostris
CTGTTTATCTGGAAATGACCTAATTTCTCCAAAGTATTTGAATGAGAGTTTTGCAGGATATATTATTTTTGGCTGGCAATTTTTTTCTTTCAAGATTTTATATATGTCATCCTATTGCCTTCTTGCCTGCATGGTTTCTGCCAAATAATCTGAGTTTAGTCTTACTGTTTCTCCTCTGTATTGACTTTTTGTTTTTTACGAGCTGCTCGCAGGATTCTTTGTCTTTGGTTTTTGCGAGTGTGATTATCATATGCCTTGGTTATTTTCTTTTGGGGTCTATTCTATATGGGTTTCGTTGAGCGTCTTGGATGGCCACGTTTTCATCTTTCATGATATTGGGGAAGTTTTCTGTTGGCAGTTCTTCAATGATCCTCTCTATGTTTTCTGTTTTCTCCCCCTGTTCTGGTACTCCAATCACTCACAAATTTTTGCTTTTGATTGTATCCCACATAACTCTCAGGATCTCTTCACTTTTCTTTGTTCTTTTTTCTGAGTTTTCCTCAAACACAGTTGTGTCCAAGTGTTTGTCTTCAATTCCTCTGATCCCGTCTTCCACCATTTCAAATCTGCTTCTCAGCCCTTCTATGACACCGTCCATTTCTGAAATCTTGTTGCTTATCTTTTGGATTTCTAATTTTTATTTTGTATACTTTCTATTTGTGAATTTTTTTGGAATTTTGTTCCTGCATTATTTTCCTGAATTCTTCCTATTTTTTGCCTATATTTTCCATGAAGTTGTCTATTTTTTTCCTTATTTTTGTCTGCTTTTTGCTTCAGCTCTTGGATAATTCTGAGTATTAGAGATTTTAACTCCCTATCAGACAGTTCTAGTGCCTTTCCTTCCACTGGAAAGTCATCTGGTGTTTTATCTTGGACGCCTACTGAAACCATCCTGTCCCGTTTTTGTAAATGTTTTATTATTGTCTGTTGTTTTCCGTCATTCAGTAGTTATTTTTCTCGTTTACTGACTGTAGATTTGTTTGTTTTATCCCTTTCTTTTTATTTGGCTATGTCTGAGCAGGCGGGCTGTGTGTTTTTTGTTGTTTGCTCATCTGTGGACACAATACTTTTTGCCTCCTTCTCCAATAGGCAGGGTCAGTCACTCAGATATGGTACGGCAGGGCAGGTCTAGGTGAAGAGGAGTTAATGGGACTGGTTGTTAGTGGCACTAACTACAGCCACCGGGACAGGTCAGTGATCATTGCACGGCAGGTTCCAGTAGTCCTTGCCTGTGCTGCTTGGTGGTGTGATGTTAAGCGTGTGGTGCAGTTAAGCAGGATGTAGCAGGGAGATTGTTGTGTGTTGAGGTAAGACAGATGGGAGAGAGGAGAGAGGAACAGGTGCCAAAAAATACAAATAAATAAAAAAGAATGCTAGGGGAGATTGCCGTTTGAGTGGAGAGATGAAAGACTATGAAATGGAGAAAAACAAAAAGGGAAAAGGAAGAAAAAAATGAATGAATAAATAAAATTGGGAAAGGAAAAAGAACAGCAAAGTTCCCAGGGATTCCACCAGTGTGGCTATGAGGTCTGGGGAAGTTGTTCTCAGGTGTTGCAGTACAGCATGGCTAGAAGGTGTAGACGTGTACAACGCCAGGTATTCAGGGAACATAAAGAGAAGGATGATATAGACAGATGAGAAACTGAGTAATGAAGAACGACAGAAAGGGAAAAAGAGGGAAAAGGAAACAAAGCAAATATAAAAAAAGAACAGGAAATGCCCTCCAAAAAATAGGAAAAAAAAAAAAAACAACCAATGGAAAAAAATGTCCTCAGGGATCCCTCTGCATGTCAGTGGAACCCGAGAGGGTAGGTTCCAAGCCACGCAGCACCGCTTGGCCAGAACGGGCTCCCAACTCAAGAAAAGGAAAAGAAAACCAACAAACAATTCAAAACAAACGAACAAAAGCCCCTGGATCCCACCAGCGCGGCATCCCAGACTGGGAAGCAGCTCCACACTCAAGAGGAGCTCTGCAGCCCCTCAGGAAGAAGCAAAGATGGTGCACAGAGCCAGGTATTTGAGCAAAAGGAGGGGGAGATAGTGAGAGGTAAGGAAGAAATCAAGAGAAGTGGAAAAAAGCAACACCAGCAGCCAACAAATGGCACTCAGAGAGCTGGCCCATTCAGGTGGGTGGAATCCAAGCAGCCGGTGCTTCCAGGACAAGAGATTGTGGCTGCGGGAAGCAGAGGAGGCCAAGTG
>NW_004443989.1:16954800-16976710 GCF_000243295.1 Trichechus manatus latirostris
GGTGGAGGCCTTGGTAGCTGTGAACCATTAGTCCTTTGGACTTAAACTTTCCTTGTATCCTGTTCTGTTAATTATCCCTTGATCCCAAAGGGGTGAGATCAGTCGAGCATCTTAGATGGATGTTCACAAGCTTTTAAGACCCCAGAAGCTACTCATCAAGGTAGAATGTAGAACACTGTCTTTAAATAGTGTGTTATGCCAATTGAGCTAGATGTTCCCCAAAACCATGGTCCCCATAGCCATACGCCCAGCAATTCAGTCCCTCAGAGAGTTTGGATGTGTCTATGGAGCTTCCATGACCTTTCTTGTACAAGTTACGATGGTTTCTCCAGTACTGTGTACTGTCTTACCATTCACCACAGTTACCATTTATCTATTTTCTGTTTAGTTTAGTCCCTATCCCTCCCATCCCTCATAATCAAAAAAGATTGTTTCTTTTTGTATGTGAACTTTTGCATGAGTTTTTCCAGTACAGGTCTCATACAATATTTGTCCTTTTGTGATTAGCTTATTTTGCTTAGCGTAACGTCCTCCAGTTTGATCCATGATATAAGATGGTTCACAGATTCTTCATTGTTCTTTCTCGTTGCACAGTACTCCGTTGTGTATATGTACCATAGTTTGTTTATCCATTCTTCTGTTGATGTGCATCTAGGTTGTTACCACTATTTTTCCTATTGTCAACAATGCTGCAGTGAACATAGGTGTGCAAATGTCTATTCGTGTGCTGGATCATATTTCTCAAGGATATATTCCTAAGAGACTGCTGAATCGTATGGTATTTCTATTTCAAATTTTCTAGGGAAGCGCCATATCATTTTCCAAAATGGTTGTATCATTATACAGTCCCACCAGCAGTGCATAAGAGTTCCCATCTCCCTGCAGCCTCTCCAATATTTCTTATTTCCAGTGTTTTTGATTCGTGCCAGTAATGCTGGGGTAAGATGGTGTCTCATTGTGGTTTTAATTTGCATTTCTCTAATGGCATTTCCTCATGTGTCTGTTGGCCACTTGAATGTCCTCTTTGCTGAAATGTCTTGATTTCCTTCGCCAATTTTTTAGTTAGATTATTTGTCTTCTTGTTGTAGAGGTGTTGGATTTTCTTGTAGATTTCAGATATTAGACCTTTGTCTCACTTGTAGTCTCCAAAAATTTTTTCTCAGCCCGTACTTTCTCTTTTTACTCTTTTGGTGAAGTCTTTTGATGAGGATAATTGTTTAATTTTTAAGATCTCAGTTATCAAGCTTATTTTCTGGAGTTTGTTCGTTGTTGGTTATGGTATGTATTCTGCTAATGACGTGCATTAGGGCCTCTAGCATTGATCTTATTTTTCTCTTCTATGAACACTATAGGTTTGGATTTATATTTAGGTCTTTGAAACATTTTTAATTAGTTTTTGTGTATGGTGTGGTGTATGGGTCCTGTTTCATTTTTTTTTGCAGATGGACTTTCCAGTTTTGTCATCACAAATTGTTAAAAAGAGTGTCTTTTCCCCATTTGATGGACTTTGGGCCCTTGTTGAAGATCAGGTGACTGTAGGTGGATGGATGTACATCTGGGTTCTCATTCTGCTCCATTGGTCAATTTTTCTGCCGCTGTACAAATACAGGCTGTTTTGACTACCGTAGCTGTACAGTAGGTTCAGAGATCATGTAGTGTGAGTCTTACTTTTTTTCTTCTTCTTCCATACAGCTTTACTTATCCGTGGTTTCTTCCCTTTCCATATGAAGTTAATGATTAGTTTTTCCATCTCTTTAAAGAATGTTGTTGGTATTTGGTTTGGGATTTCATTGTATTTGTAAATTGCTTTGGGTAGAATTGTCATTTTCACAATGTTAAGACTACCTATCCGTGAGCATGGTATGCTTTTGCATTTGTGTAGATCGTTTTGGGTTTCTTGCAGTAGTGTTTTGTAGTTTTCTTTGTGGAGGTCTTTTACATCCCTGGTTAGATTTATTCCTAAGTATTGTATTTTTTTAGATTCTATTATAAATGGTATTGTTTTCCTTTTCTTTGTTTTATTTACTGGTGTATAGGAATCCAACCGATTTTTGTATGTTTCTCTTGTATCCTGCTACTCAGCTGAATCTATTATTTCCAGTAGCTTTCTCATGGAGTCTTTAAGGTTTTCTATGTATAGTATCATATCATCTGCAAGCAGGGACAGTTAAACTTCTTCATTCCCGATTTGGATGCCCTTTATTTCTTTTTCTTGTCTTATTGAACTAGCAAGGACTTCCTGCCCAATGTTAAATAGGAGTGGAGATGGAGGGCATCCTTGTCTTGTTTCCGTTGTCAAGGGCAGTGTTTTCAGCCTGTCCTGTTTAAGAATGATGCTGGCCGTTGGTTTTGCATGGATGCCCTTTATTATGTTGATGAATTTCCCTTCTATACCTATTTTATTGAGAGTTTTTATCAGGAATTGTTGTTGGACTTTGTTGAATGCGTGTTCTGCGTCAATTTAGAGGACCATGTCATGGATTACGTTGATTGATTTTCTAATGTTGAACTTCCTTTGTACAGCTGGTATGAATTTTACTTGGTCATGTTATATATATTTTTTATATCATGCTGAAATCTATTGGCTAGAATTTCATCAAGAATTTTTGCATCTATACTCATGAGAGATATTGTTCTGTAATTTTCTTTTTCTATGCTGTCTCTGCCTGGTTTTGGTATCAGGATTATGCTGGCTTCGTAAAATGAATTCATAAATGTTGCTTCCTTTTCTATGTTCTGAAATAGTTTGAATGGTATTGGTATAAACTCTTCTCTGAATGTTTGGTAGAATTCTCCAGAGTAGCCCTCTGGGCCAGGGGTTTTTTTTTTGTTAGGAGTTTTTGTGTTTTTTTTAATCTTTTCAATCTCTTCTCTTGTTATGGGTCTCTTCAGAATTTCAACATCACTTTGTGGTATTTTTAGTAGGTAGTGTGTTTCTAGAAATTTATCCATTTCATCTAGATTTTCAAATTTGTTGGAGTACACTTTTTCATAATACTCAGTTATGATGTTTTTATTTCAGTTGGGTCTGTTGTAATGTCCTGCATTATCTTTCTTATTTCAGTTATTTGCATCCTCTCCTATTTTTCTTTTGTCAGCCTGGCCAGTGGTTTGTTGATTCATTCAAAGAACCAACTTTTGTTTTTATTGATTCTTTTTATTGTTTTTCTATTCTGTATTTCATTTATTTCTGCTCTGATTTTTATTATTTTCCTTCTTCTGGTTTCTGTGAGCTTTTTTGCTGTTACCTTTCTATTTGAGTTGTGTAGTTAATGTTTTGAATTTGTACCTTTCTTCTTTTTTGAAGTGTGCTTCTATTGCTATAAATTATCCTCTGAGGAATGCCTTTGCTGTGTCCCAAAGTTTTGGTATGATATGTTTTAATTCTCGTTTGATTCTAGGAATTGTTTTCTTCCATTTCTGATTTCTTCTATTACCCAGCGATGTGTAAGAATGGTGTTATTCAGTTTGCATATAACTGATTTTTTTTCCTTGCTCTTCCTGTTGTTAATTTCTACCTTGATGACATTGTGGTCAGAGAAGATACTTTGTATTATCTCAAAGATTTGGATCTTGTTGAGGATTGCTTTGTGGTGTAAGATGTGGTCTATTCTGGAGAACTTTCCATGTGCATTGGAAAAGAATGTTTACTTTGCAACTGTTGGGTGTAGTGTTCTATATCTGTCTATGATGTCAAGTTGGCTGATTGTGCCCTTTAGGTCTTCTGTATCTTTGCTCGGTTCCTCTCTAGTTGTTTTGTCCTTTACTAGGAGTAGAGTGTTGAATTCTACTATTATTGTGGAACGGTCAGTTTCTCCTTTCACTGCTGTTAGAGTTTGTTTTACATAATTTTGAGGCTTGTCATTAGGTGTGTAGGCGTTGATTATGATTATATCTTCATGATGGAACAACCCCTTAATCATTATATAGTGTACTTCTTTGTCTTTTATGGTTTTTTTTTTTTAAAGTCTATTTTACCTGACATTAGTGTTGCCACGCCTGCTCTTCTTTGGTAGCTGTTTTCTTGATATATTTTTTCCATCCTTTGATTTTTGATAAATGTGTGTCTTTGTTTCTAATGTATGTCTTATCTAAACAGTATACTGATGAATCTGTTTTTATCAATTCTGTTAGTCTGCATCTCTTTTTTTTTCATTTTTTATTGTACTTTATATGAAGGTTTACAGAACAAATAGTTTCTCATTAAACAGTCAGTAAACACAATGTTTTATGACATTGGTTAACAATCCCATGACATGTAAACACTCTCCTTTCTCGATATTTTTTTTTATTATTTTTTGGTGAAAATATACATAGGCAAAATTTCAAAAATTTCTGCATAAACAGTTCAGTGACATTGATTATGTTCTTCCAGTTGTGCTGCTATTCTCACTTTAGATGAATGTTTACAGAACAAAATAGTTTCTCATTAAACAGTACACAAGTTGCCCTATGACAGTGGTTAACAACCCCACTACATGTCTACACTCTCCTTACTCAACCATGGGTTCCCTATTACCAGCTTTCCTGTACCCTTCTGCCTCCTAGTCCTTCTGACTGGAGTGTTGTGCCTCATTATTCCCATTTTCTTGTATGCGGCTGTCCACTCCCTGACTGAAAGGTGAACATGAAAAATGACTTCACCACTGAGCAAAAAGTGTGTCTGGGGGCGATACTCTCAGGGTTTTCCCAGACTCTTTCAGGTCAGTATATCTGGTCTTCTTTTTGTGTTAGAATTTTTCTCTACATCCTTCTACAATTCTGTCCAGAACCCTCTTTTGTGATCTCAGTCAGAACAGTTAGTGGTGGTAGCCAGGCACCATCTAGCTGTACTTGACTCAGTGTGGTGGAGTTCTTGGTAGCTGTGGTCCATTACTCCTTTGGACTGATCTTTTCCGTATATCCTGTTCTCTTCATTCACCCTTGTTCCGGAAGGGGTGAGACCAGTGGAGCATTTTAGATGGCTACTCACAGGCTTTTAAGACCACAGAGCCTACTCACCAGGGTAGAATGTAGAACATTGTCTTTATAAACTATGTTATGCCAATTGAGCTAGATGTTCCCCAAGACCGTGGTCCCCACAGCCCTCGGGCCAGCAATTCATTCCCTCAGAGAGTTTGGATGTGTCTATGGAGCTTCCATGACCTTTCTTTGTACAAGTTGTGCTTGTTCCCCAGTATTGTGTACAGTCTCACCCTTTCCCAAAGATACCACTTATCTAATGCTTATTTAGTATTCCCCACACCCCTCCCATTCCTGGTAACCAACAAAGATTTTTACTTTTTGTGTGTGAACTTTTTAATGGGTTTTTACAATAGATCTCTCATACAATATTTGTCCTTTTGTGATTGACGTATTTCACTCAGCATAATGTCCTCCAATTTCATCCATGTTATGAGATGCTTCACAGATTCATCATTGTTCCTTATTGTTCCATAATACTCCACTGTGTATATGTACCATAGTTTGTTTATCCATTCGTCTGTTGATGGACATCTAGGTTGTTTCTATCTTTTTGCTATTGTGAACAATGCTGCCATGAACATGAGTGTGCATATGTCTTTTTTACTGATGGCTCTTTTTTCTGTAGGAAATACCTCTAGGAGTGGGATTGGTGGATTTTATGCTATTTCTATTTTTAGCTTTCTAAGGAAGCACCATATCATTTTCCAGAAATGTTGTATCATTATGCTTTCGCACCAGCAGTGCATAAGAGTTCCCATCTCCCCGCTGCATCTCCAACATTTGTTATTTCCAGTGTTTTTGATTTGTGCCAGTAATGCCGGGGTGAGATGGTATCTCATTTTGGTTTTAATTTCCATTTCTCTAATTGCTAGTGATCGCGAGCATTTCCTCATGTGTCTGTTGGCCGCTTGAATATCTTCTTTGGTGAAGTGTCTGTTCATTTCCTTTGCCCATTTTTAAATAGGATTATTTGTTTTTTTGTTGTAGAGGTGTTGAATTTTTTGTAGATTATACAGATTAGTCCATTGTCTTGCTTGACTGTCTAAAAAATTTTTTCCTAGTCTGTAGGTTCTCTTTTTACTATTTTGGTGAAGTTTTTTTAAGAGTATAGGTGTTTCATTTTTAGAAGACACAGGTTATCTAGCTTATCTTCTGGGGTTTGTGTGTTGATGGTTATGGTTTGTATCCTGTTAATGCCGTGTATTAGGGCCTCTAGGGTTGGTCCTATTTTTTCTTCTATAAACGTTATGTTTTCAGGCTTCATATTTATGTCTTTGATCCTTTTTGAATTAGTTTTTGTATATGGTGTGAAGTAAGGGTCCTGTTTCATTTTTTTGGCAGACGGATATCCAATTTTGCCAGCACCATTTGTTAAAAAGACTGTCTTTTCCCAATTTGATGGACTTTGGAAGTTTGTCGAAATTCAGGTGACCATAGGTGGATGGATATACATCTAGGATCTCAATTCTGTTCCATTGGTCAATGTATCTGTTGTTATACCAGTACCAGGCTGTTTTGACTACCGTAGCTGTATAGTAGGTTCAGAAGTTAAGTAATGTGAGTCCTCCAAGTTTATTCTACTTCTTCTAAAGTGCTTTACTTAGTAGAGGCTTCTTCCCTTTGCATATAAAGTTAATGACTAGTTTTTCCATCTCTTTGAATAATGTTGTTGGTATTTGGATCGGGATTGTGTTGTATTTGTAAATTGCTTTGGGTAGAATTGTCATTTTCACATTGTTGAGTCTACCTGTCCATGAGGATGGTATGCTTTTCAATTTATCTAGATCCCTTTGGGTTTCTTGAAGTAGTGTTTTGTAGTTTTCTTTGGGTAGGTCTTCTACATCTCTGGTTAGATTTATTCTTAGGTATTTTATTTTTTTAGGCGGTATTATAAATGGTATTGTTTTCTTGATTTCCTTTTCATCGTTTTCTTTATTGGTGTATAGGAATCCAACTGCTTTTTGTGTATCTTGTATCCTGTTACTCTACTGAATCTTTCTATTACTTCTAGTAGATTTGTCATGGAATCTTTAGTGTTTTCTATGTATTATATCATATCATCTGGAAACAGGACAGTTTAACTTCTTCATTACCAATTTGGATGTCCTTTATTTCTTTTTCTTGCCTTATTGCTCTGTCTAGAACTTCCATCACAATGTTTAATATGAGTGAAGATAAAGGGCATCATTGTCTTGTACCTGTTCTCATGGGGAATGTTTTCACCCTCTCTACATTAAGAATGATGTTGGCTGTTGGTTTTGCATAGATACTGTTAATTACATTGAGAAATTTCCCATCTATACTTATTTTATTGAGAGTTTTTATCAGAAATGAGTGTTGGACTTTATCGAGTAACTTTTCTTAGTCAGTTGAGATGATCATGTGATTCGTTACTTTCTTTTTTTATATTGTGGATTGCATTGATGGATTTTCTAATGTTGAACCATCGTTGAATACCTGATATGAATCCTACTTGGTTGTATTTTTTTTTGAGATGATTCTGAATTCTATTGGCTACAATTTTGTTGAGAATTTTTGCATCTATATTCATGAGAGATATTGGTGTCCAACTTTGTTTTTTTGTGGTCTCTTTGCCTAGTTTTGGTATCAGGGTTATACCAGCTTCATAGAATAAATGTGGAAGTGTTGTTTCCTTTTCTATGTACTGAAATAGCTTGAGTAGTACTGGTACAAGCTCTTCTCTAAATGTTTTGTAGAATTCTCCAGTGAAGCCATCTGGGCCAGCGCTTTTTTTGGTTGTTGGGAGGTTTTTTTTGTTTTTTTGTTTTTTTTAATTAACTTTTCAATCTCTTCTCTTGCTATCTGTCTGTTCAGATTTTCAACACCTTTTTGTTGTAGTTTGGGTAGATAATGTCTTTTAAATAACTATCCATTTCCTCTAGGTTTTCAAATTTGTTGGAGTATAGTTTTTCATAATATTCTGTTATAATCCTTTTTATTTCAGTTGGGTCCGTTGTAATGTTGCCCGTTTCATTTCTTCTTTGGGTTAATTGTGTCCTCTACAGTTTCTTTTTGTCAATCTGGCCAGTGATTTGTCGATTTTGTTGATTCTTTCAAACAACCAACTTTAGGTTTTGTTGATTCTTTCTATTATTTTCTAGTATCTTTTTCATTTATTTCTGCTCTGATCTTTATTATTTCCTTTCTTCTGGTGGCAGTGGACTTCTTTTGGTCTTCTCTTTCTATTTGTTTGAGTTGTGTAGTTGATGTTTTGATTTCGTCCCTTTCTTCTTTTATGATATGTGCATCTATTGCTATAAATTGTACTCAGAGGACTGTCTATGTTATGTCCCAAAGTTTTTGGTGTCATGTGTTTTCATTCTAGTTTGATTCTAGGAATGTTTTGATTCCATCTCTGATTGCTTCTATTACCAAGTGGTTTGTATGCAGGTTGTTATTCAGTTTCCATGTAATTGATTTTTTCCCTTACGCTTTCTCTTGTTAATTTCTACCTTGATGGCATAGTGGTCAGAGAAGATACTTTGTATTATCTCAATGATTTGAATCTTGTTAAGGATTGCTCTGTGGCCTAAGATGTGGTCTATTCTAGAGAACTTTCCGTGTGCTTTGGAAAAGAATGTGTACTTTGCAGCTGTTCGATGGAGTGTTCTATATATATCTATGAGGTCAGGTTGGCTGACTGTGCTCCTTAGATCTCTGTATCTTTGCTGAGCTTATTTTAGATGTTCTGTCCTTTAATGAAAGTGGTGTTTTGAACTCTCCTACTATTACTGTGGAACTGTCAGTTTCTGTTTTCAGTACTGTTAGAGTGTTTTTTATGTATTTTGGAGCCCTGTCATTTGGTGTGTAGATATTTATTATGGTTATGTCTTCATGATGGATCAGCTCCTTAATCATGTAGTGCCCTTCTTTGTCTTTTATGGTGAATTTTGTTTTGAAGTCTATTTTATCTGAGATTACTATTGCCACTCCTGCTCTTTTTGGTAGTTGTTAGCTTGATATATTTTTTCCAAACTTTGATTTTTAATAAATTCATCTCTTTGTTTCTAAGGAGTGTCTTTTGTAGACAACATACTGATGGATCCTGTTTTTTTTTTTTTTATCCTTTCTGTCACTCTCTGTCTCTTTATGGGTGCATTGAGTCCATTTACATTCAGTGTAGTTATTGATTGATGTGAGTTTACTGCTGTCATTTTGTAGTGCTTTTCCTGTGCTGCTGACGTTTTCTTTGTTCTTATTACTCTCCTATACTGAATTCCTTTTGTTTGTGGATTTTTTTATATTTCTTTTCTTTTGTAGGTTTTGTTTTTACTGAGACTTTATGTTTTTCCTATTTATTTTTATGAGTAGTTTCATTAACTTTCTTTGTGTTTACCGTGAAAGTTACCCTCATCTTTCTAAGGTTGAAGCAGTCTATTATTACTTGGTATCACCTTGCCTTCCTCTCCATTAGAAGGTTCTATATGTATGCCATTTATTAACTCTTTTATTATTCTGATGTAATTGTCATTTACAGATTAACTGTTCTGATTCCCTGTTGTATTTCTTTTGGTTTTGGGTAATCCTCGAGAGTTCAGTTCCTTGGCTGGTATCTGGCTGGTACGATCCTGTGTCCTAGATTCAGCCTGTGAGCTGAAGTTGTTGGTTCTCAAATCGAAGGACTCCCTTTGATAAGTCTTGTAATTTTGGTTTGGTATTTACATATTTCCTTAATTTCTGTTTATCTGGAAATATCTTAATTTCGCCAACACATTTGAACGAGTGTTTTGCGGAATATGTTATTGTTGACTGGCAACAGGAAGCAGACGAGGCCGGGTGAGTGTGAAGAATGGTGGGGGGTAGAAAAGCATATATCCTCAGTTACCAGTTGTTCTGTCCCCTCCTGGAAGCTCTGTGAAGCTGTTTTCTCATACCCCTTATTTACTGGTCTCGTATAAGAGTCCAAGATGGCGGATCTGTGCTGTGTTAGCTGATAGGGGACCTGTCCTTGTAGGTTTTCTGTCTGGTCTCTGTTAGTTTCTTATTCCATTTGGTGATTGACTGAGTTCTTTATCTTTTCATTTGATGTTTTAGGGTTTCACAATTGCTGTATTCTCTGTTTGGCTTAGTTTCTCGGATCTTTGCTGTGGAGGGACGGGATGGTGCTTCAGCCTAGAGTGCCATGTTGCTGGAAGTCAATCTCCATCTCTTTATGGGTGCATTTAGGCCATTTACATTAAGTGTAATTATTGATAGGTGCGAGTTCATTGCTGTCATTTTGTTGTGCTTTTTTCTGTGGTGCTGACATTTTCTTTACAACTCTTACTCTCCTGTGCAGGATTCCTTTGTTTGTGGATTTTATTTTCATTAGTTTTGTTTTTGTATGTTTTGTTTTATTGATACTTTTTTTTTCTTCTTTATTTTGATAAGTAGGTTTGTTAACTTTATTTGTGGTTACCTTGAAATTTACCTGTATCTTCCTAGGTTTGAACAAGTCTATTATTACTTGGTATTGACTTACCTTCCTCTCCATTAGAAGGTTCTATACCTACATCATTTATTCGCTCTTTTGTTGTTCTGAAGTTGTTGTCACTTACAAATTAACCTCTCTGATTCCCTGTTATAATACTTTTGGTTTTGGGTAGTCCTTGAGAGTTCTTTTCCTGGGTTGATATCTGGCTCGTACCATCTTTCATCTTAAATTCAGCCTGTGGTCTGATGTTGTTTGTTCTAAGATTGAAGGACACCTTTTAATAATTCTTGTAAGTCTGGTTTGGTTTTATACAGTCCTTTAATGTTTGTTTATCCAGAAAAGTCCTAATTTCACCATTATATTTGATTGAGAGTTTTGCAGGATTTATTATTCTGGTTTGACATTATTTTTCCTTCAAGGTTTTATATATGTCATCCCATTTCCTTCTTGCCTGCATGGTTTCTGCTCAGTAATCTGAGTTTAGGCTTAGGCTTATTGTTTCTCCTCTGTATGTGTGTTTTTGTTTTTCTTGAGCTGCTCTCAGGATTCTTTGTTTGTCTTTGGTTTTAAAGAGTATGATTATGATATCCCTTGGTGATTTTCTTTTGGGATGTATCCTATATGGGGTTCATTGAGCTTCCTGGATAGTCAGCTTTTTATCTTTCATGATATTGGAGAAGTTTTCCATCAGCTATTCTTCAATGATCTCTGTGTTTTCTGTTTTCTGCCCTGTTCTCGAACTCTGGCCACTCACAGATTTTTGCTTCTGATTGTATCCCACATAATTCTCAGGATTTCTTCATTTTTCTTCGTTTTTTTTTATAATTTTTCCTCAAGCAGAATTGTATCCAAGTATTTGTCTTCAGTTTTGCTGATCCTGCCTTCCATCATTTCAAATCTGCTCCTCAGCCCTTCTATGACACTGTCCTTTTCAGAAATCTTGTTGTTTATCTTTTGGATTTCTAATTGTTGTTTTTGTATTATTTCTAGTTGTGAATTTATTTTAGCATTTTGTTACTACATTATTTTCCTGAATTCTTCCATTTTTTTGTCTGTATTTTCCATGAATTTGTCTATTTTTTCCTCATTTTTGTCTGCTTTTTGCTTCAACTCTTGGATAGCTCTGAATATTAGAAACTTGAATTCCCTATCAGGTAATTCTAGTGACTTTTCTTCTACTGGAAAGTCATCTGGTCTTTTATTTTGAATACACACTGGAACAATCCTGTCCTTTTTTTATATGTTTTGATATTGTCTGCAGTATTTGAGCACTCAGTATTTAATTGTCTCATTTACCTATTGTAGATTTGTTGGTTTCATCCTGCTTTTTTATTTTATTTGGTTATGTCTGAGCGGGTGGGCTATGTGTTCTTTGTTGTTTGTTCTCTAGGCGTGATACTTTTTATCTCCTCCAATATGCCTGGTCAGTTACGCGAGGTGTGGTACAGCAGAGCAGGTCCAGCTGAAGGGGAGCTGCTGGGATTGGTTGTTTGTGGCATACACAAGGACCAAAAGGGCAGGCTGGAAATCAGTGCAGGGCAGGATGCAGTACGCAGTACCTGTTCTGTTTGAGGGTGTGGTGTCCAGCAAACGGTGCAGGTAGGCAGCAAGGAGGGCAAGACTGTGATGTGTGGAACTAAGATGGATATGGGAAAGAAGAGAGAGGAGAGAGGAACAGGAGCCAAAAACATACATACAAACAAAATGTGCTAAGGGAGCTTCCTGTTGGAGTGGGAGATGAGAGACTGAGACATGGAGAAAAACAAAAAGGAAAAAAGGGTAAAAGAAAAAATAAATCAATAAAAGTTTAAGGAAAAAAGAAAAAAATTGAAAAGCTCCCAGTGATCCCACTGGTGCAGCTGCTAGGACTGGGAAATTTGCTCTCAGGCCCTGAAGTAGAGCCTGGCTAGAAGGGTAGAGGTATTCAGGGATCTGGAGTGAAGGGAAGTATGGAGAGACGAGAAACTGGAACTGAAGAAACACAAAAAGGGAAAGAGAGAGAAGAAAATAAAACAATGAAACAAAAAGAAAAACGAGAAAAAGGAAATGCCCCCAGGGATGCCACTGTGCATCTGCACAGAGTAAGGGAATAACTCCCAAGCCACGCAGTACTGCCAAGCTTTAAGGGGCTGCCATGCTGAGAAAGGAAAAAGAAAATAAACAAGCTAACAAATCCAAACAGAACAAATCAGAACCTACAGAGAAACAGACAAAAAAACCCCAGGGATCCCACCAGCGTGGTGGTATGGGCCGGATACCGTTTCACAGTTGAGCAGTGTATCGCAGCCTTTCAGGAAGAAACAAACATAGTACACGGAGCCAGGTATTTGGAGAAAGGATGGGAGGGAGTGAGAGGTAAGGAAGAAATCTAAACAAGCAGAAAAAAGCAACACGAGCAGTCAACAAATGGCACTCAGCGAGTTGGCCAGTGCGGGCTGTTGAAATCCAAGTGGCACAAAGGTGAAGCTAGTGCTTCCTGCCAAGAGACTGTGGCTTCAAGAAGCAGTGGAGGTCAATCAAGGATGAAGAAGGGTAGGGGTTCGGAAAGCCTATGCCACTGGTTACCGGTTGTTCTGTCTCCTGCTGGAAACTCCGTGAAGCAGCTGTCTCATAACCCGTGTTAGCGGATCTCTGTTAGGAGTCCAAGATGGCGGATTCTTGCTGCGGTAGCTGATAGGGGGCCTCTGCATGTATCTGCATGTATAGTTTTTCAGATCTTTGCGGTGGAGGGACAGCATGGTGCTTCTGTCTATAGTGTCATGTTGTCTGGAAGTACACTAATAATTTTTTAAAACTTGAAAAAAACATGATTTTTTTTTATTGTCTAGTTTTCACATACACATGAGGAGATAAGAAAAGTCCATGTCTTAGGGCATCAAAGTGACATCTTTGCTATTTAACAATTTAAAGAGTTATTTTGATTTAGATTTATCTTAAGCAGTATGTAATTTGATTTCTGGACGTTGCACTGATTGTTGATTCAAGAAGAATGAAATTCTTCACAACTTCTGTTTCTTCTCCATATGCCATAATGTTGTTTATTAATCCAGTAGTTAGGACTTTAATTTTCTTTATGTTCAGATGTAATGAATACTGAAGGCTGTAGTTTTTGACATTGATCAGTAAGTGCTTCAAGTAGTCTTCACATACACTAAGCAAGGTTGGATATTCTGCATATCTCAGGTTGTCAACGAGTCTTCCTCCAATCCTGATGCCACTACTGTTGCTATAGTAAAAGAAAGAAAGTAATAAGTGTTAGCAGGGATGTGGAAAAATTGGAAACCTCATATATTGCTGATTGTAATGAAAAATGTTTCAGCTACTGTGGAAAACTGTATGGTAAATCCCCAATCAGTCAATGATAGAATTACGATATCAAACAGCAGTTCGACTACTTGGTATATATCCCCCTCCAAATTAAAACGAGATGTTCAAACTGAAAATGTTACATAAATATTTATAGCAGCACTCTTCACAAAGGCTACAATGTGGACAAATCTAAATGTCCATCAATATATGACTGGATCAACAAAATTTTCTCTATCTATACAATGCAGTATTATTTGACAAAAGGAAAAAGGAATGAATGCATGCTGCAAGATAGAAGAACTTTGAAAATATTATGCTAAGTAAAAAATGCAGACAAAAATGTTCCATATTGTATAATCCCATTTATCTGAAATATTCAAAATAGGCATATCTACAGAGACAAAAAATAGATTGGTGGTTACCAGGGATTGGGAAGGGGAGAATGTGGTGGGAACTCGTAATGGATCTGGGTATTTCTTTTGATTTGATGAAATCATTCTTGAACTTGATAGTGATCATGGTAGAACAGCATTGTGAATGCACTTAATGCCACAGAACTGTATGTACAATTTAATATTGTAAAAATGGTAAGTGCTGTATTATGTGTCTTTTACTAAAATGAATTCATGGACTAATTGAAAGCAAATTTATCATTTTTATATTTTTTACTTGCTTTAAAAGATAAATAATTGTTTAAAACTATAATAACCTGTTGTTATCAAGTTGGTTCTGACTCATGGTGACTCCACAGGATAAAGAGTAGAACTGATTGTTATAGGGCTATTTTGACTGAAATCTTTATGAAAGCAGATCACGAGGCTCTTCTTTCAGGAGTCACTGGGTGGGTTTGAACCACCAACCTTTTGGTTAACAGCTGAGTACAAAGCATTTGCAGAAACCAGAAAAGCTCAACTACTAACCAAAACGTTCCAGAGTCACCCTGGAAGACAGGTCTGGTGATCTGTGTCTTGAAAACACTAGGGAGCACAATTGTACTCTGCACACATGGGGTCACCATGAGTTAGATTTAACTCAATGGATACTAGCACTTAATAGCATGTGCAAAAGTGATTGGAACTTAAAAAAGAGATGGGAGGGAGGAATCAGAAATACATCGTTATAATTGCTTTACACTAAAAAATGAATTGACATAATATTATTTGCAGGTAGAATCAGATTATTTAAAAGGCATATTGTAAAAACTAGGGCTAACACTAATGAAAAATGGAAATAATATACAAATATATAAAGGAGATATAAATGTTATCATAGAAAATATTCCATTGAACCAAGGAAAACTGCGGAAAATAGAAAACAATTAACAATACGGTAGATTTTATTTCAACTACCTAAACAATCACTTTAAATGCAAATGGCCTTAAAATAGCAATTAAAACATGCAAACACACAAATAAAAATTACTAGATTGATTGCGAAACTATTTTGTTCTGTAACCTTCATCTAAAGTGAGACTAGCAGCACAGCTGGAAGAGCGTAGTGGATGTCATTGAACTGTGCATGTAGAAATTTTTGAAATGGTTCATCTTTGGCTATGTATATTTTCACAAAAAAAAGGTCGAGGATGGAGAAAGTTGACTTGTCGTGGGTTTGTTACCCAATGTCATAAAACAATATCTGTACTACTGTTTAATGAGAAACGATTTGTTCTGTAAACCTTCACCTCAAGCACAATAAAAAAGAAAAAAAACTAGATTGAATAAAAAAGCAGGAGTCAACTATATGACTCCATGATGTCTACAAGAAAATAACTGTACTTATAAATGCTTGTTTTTGTTAGTTACTGTCGAGATGGCTGGGACTCATGGCAGCTTCATGACAGATAGTCTTTCCCTTTGCCATCTTTATGATCATTGGTAAATTTGAGTCCATTGTTGTGTCAGTTCTGTCAGTCCAACTCATTGATAAGTTCCCTCTTTTTTGATTATCCTCTACTTTACCAATATAGTATCCTTTCCTAGAGATTGGTCTTTCCTGATGATGTGCCCAAAATAAGTAATCTTTGTTTCTAAAGAACATTCTTGTTGTATTTCTTCCAAGACTGATTTTTTGGTTCCTCTGGAAGCCCATGATATATTCAATTTTATTCACCAACAATTATTCTTCAGTCTTTATTTTATATTGTACAACTTTCTCATGCTTATGAGGCAATTGGAAAGACCATGGCTAAGATCAAGGCACCTTAATCACCAAACTGACATCTTTATTCTTTAAAACTTTAAAGAGTTCTTACAAAGCAGATATGTCCAATGCAATATGTCAGTAGATTTCTTGACTGCTTTTTCCATGGATATTAATTGTTGATCCAAGTAGAATAAAGTCCTTAAAATTTCATTAATCTTTCAATTTAACATGATATTATTTATTGGTCCAGTTGTATTTTGGTTTCTCTCAAGTTGAGGCTGTAGTCTTTGACCTTCTTCAGTAAGTGCTTCAAGTTGTTTTCGTTTTCACACGCAGGTTGTGTTATCTGTATATCACAGGTTGTTAATGAATCTTCCTCTATTCATGAATTCTTTTTCATATAGACCAGTTTCTCAGATTATTTGTTCCTCATACAGATTAAGTAAAGTGAAAGGATACAACTCTGTGACACACATTTTCCAATTTTAAACCATGCAGGATCACCTTGTTTAGTTGGAATGACTGTCTCTTCATCTATACACAGACTTCTAAACAGAACAATTAACACTTAAGTGTTCTGTAATTCCCATTCTTTGCAATGTTATGTTCTATATTCCTTAGTAAGTACTAATGTATGCAGTGTCATTATTCTTATGTAATTGAACTCCATTCTAATGTCTGGCACTTGAAGAAGAGCTAAGAAAAATTGAGCAGGGCTTAAATGCCTTGGAGCTCAGGGACTAGGAATGGATTTAGTGAGAAATTAAGCAATATAAGCCAAATGGTGATACTGGAATAGATTTTTGTGAGGCTCTGTATAGACACAATAGCCCCGTGCCCTATTCTCAGAGACTTTCCCCTCTCCTCTGTGCCCAGAACAAAGCTCAACTTGGCAGTGAAGAAATTTTTTCTTTGTCCTTGTCCTCCTGCTACTTCACAGAAATCTAGGAGCTGCATCCAGTCTTCTAGGGGCTACTTCTCAGTACCTGTCTGATGGAAGGGACCCACGTGGAGACATTGTGTTCCCGTCTGAGTGAAGAAGCCCATCAAGGATTGGTGTGAATCTGTCTGAAGAAAGGAGTCCATGTGGGTACAGTGTGCACCAGTGTTGAGGAAGGGACTTATAATGGGACAGCATGTGCTTGTTTGAGGAAATGGGCACACGTGGATAGATTGTGAGCCAAGCACACAGAGGACACAGACTGTGTTAGTACTTGTGGAAAATGTTTCCCCATGAAGAGACAGTGTGAATCGTCAGAATGTTCTATTTGTCAAGAAGGAAAAAACTAGTCTTACAGTAAGCAGCTGCTAACCAATAGTTTGGGGGTTTGAACCCACCAGCTGAACCCTGTAACCCCTACACGGGATAAGGGTGTGACAGTCTGCTTATGTAGAGATTAAAGCCTTGGAAACTCTATGTGGCGGTTCTACTCTGTCCTATCAAGTCTTTACAAGTCGCATTTGACTCGATGGCAATGCATTTGTTTAATCAACCTATTTGACCTATGTGGAATTTATAGAAGATTCCACTGCATGGCAATATAACTAACCAAAATATAACCTTTTTTTTACTTCGTCTTCCATTATCTTTTACTATGTCAAAATTTTAGTAGATTGTTCTACTATGTACATGCCTAGGTATTCCAATCATAATAAAAATATATTAATGTAACTAATGGTGGATCATAACGCTGAGCATTTTTCTTCCCTTTTGGTTTGGCTGAAACGAGAGAATACCAGAAATATACTTATCTGTATTTTATTAAAGGCTTTTGACAATGTGGGTCAAAACAAATTACGGACAACATTGCAAAAAATGAGAACTGCAGAAAACTTAGTTGTGTTCATGCAGAACCTATACATAGACCAACAGACAGTCACTGGAACAGAGCAAAATGATATTGCATGGGTTAAAATTAGGAAAGCTGAGTGTCAGTGTTGTATCCTTTCACCATATTTATTCAATCTGTATGTTTGGAAAATACTGTGAGAAACTCAACTATGTGAAGAAGTATGTGGCATCAGATTTGGAGAAAGACTTATTAATAGCCTGCAATATGCAAATGACACAACTTTGCTTTCTGAAAATGAAGAGCGCTTGAAACACTTACTGATGAAGATCAAGGACAACAGTATTCAGTATGGATTACACAAGATAAAGAGAAAAAAATCCTCACACTTGACCAATAAGCAACATCATGACAAACAAAATATTGAAAGATATTTTACTTGGATAATCAATCAACTCCCATGGAAGCAGCAAACAAGAAAATAAAAATCATATTGCACTGGACAAGTCTGCTGCAAAATACCTCTTTAAAACGTTAAAAAACAAATATATCACCTTGAGGATTAAGGTTCTCCTGACCCAAACCATGGTATTTTCAACTGACTCATATGTATGCAAAAAGTGTACATTGAATAAGGAAGACTGAATAAGAATTGATGCCTTTGAATTTTAGTGTTGGTGAAAATTATTGACTATACCATAGACTGCCATAAGAAAGAACAAATTTGTATTGGATGAAGTACAGCCAGAATGCTCCTTAGATGCAAAGATGGCAAGACACTGTCTCACATAGTTTGGATACGTTTCCAGGAGGGACTAGTTCCTGAAGAAGGAGATTATGATTGGTAAAGAAGAAGGTCAGTGAAAAAGACGAAGACCTTCAATGAGATGGCGTGACACAGCGGTTCCAACTATGGTCTCAAACATAGCAACAATTGTGAGGATCATGCAGGACTGGACAGTTTTTCATCCTGTTTTAAGTCAGGTTGCTATGAGTAGGTTCCAATCTGAGAGCATCTAACAAGAACAATGGTGCAACTGAAGGTGGATGTCATTATTTCCAAATATTAAATTTGAAAGTAAAATAGTATTTACTTCTAGGCTCTGTGTTTGTATATTTCCCATTCATACAGTAGCACATTTTCTTATTTAATAAGTTTAAAACAGCCCTGGTGGAATAACGGTTAAGAGCTTGGATGTTAAACAAAAAGTTTGCAGTTCAAACCCACCGAGCTGCTGTGTGAAAGAAATAACTAGTGATCTGTTCCCATAAAGATTACGTTCTAGAAAACCCTACAGAACAATTCTATCGATCACATGGGGTCATTATGAATCAAAAATTGAATCAATGGTAATTAATAAGAACCATAATATCAGTGGATTATTAATAAATTTTATAAGTAATCAGACACATTATCTTCCATTTTCATTTTTATTACTTTAATGGTTTTAGTAACACATTCCCTGTTTCATAAAAGTGAGAAGACACTTCTCCACTTAAAAAAATAATAATAATTTATAGATGGAAAAAGAAAAAAAAAACAAAGAACATAATAAATATATTGAAGCCTTTCCCTGACTAGATTTCAGGCTACAACAATTAGGAACATGTGTACTGGTGAAACAATAAATATACTGACTCAGTGTTTACATATTTGTAGGCCTTTAAGGGTCTAATTTGTTTTGGCCCAGGTTTGTTATCAGGTACTGTCATGTATTGAATTATGACCCCCAAAAATATGTGTATCAATTTTGCTGGGCTGTGATTCCCTGTATTGTGTGATGTTCCTATATGTTGTAAATCCTGCCTCTATAATGTTAATGAGTGAGGATGGGTAACAGTTGTTTTAGTAAGACATGACTCAGTCTACAACACTGGATTGTATCCTTAGACAATCACTTGAGATACAAAAAGGGAGAAGCAAGCAGAGAGACAGGGTACCTCCTACCACCAAGAAAGCAGTGCCAGGAACAGAGAGTGTCCTTGGACGTGGGGTCCCAGAGCAGAGTAGCTTCTAGTCCAGGGGAACACTGATGAGAAGGCCAACAGAGAGAGAAAGACTTCCCCTAGAGCTGACGCCCTGAATTTGGACTTTCAGCCTGATTTTTTTAAAAATATTTTTTATTGTACTTTAAATGGAGGTTTGCAGAATAAATAGTTTTCATTAAACAGTCAGTACACATATTGTTTTATGACATTGGTTAACAACCCCACGTCATATCAACACTCTCCCTTCTCCTCCTAGAGGACTTTTTTTTGGTGAAAATATACATAGGCAAAGTTACACCATTTAAAAAGTTTCTACCGTGCAATTCAGTGACATCGATTACATTCTTCCAGTTGTGCTGCTATTCTCACTATCTTTTTCCAAATTATTCCATCACCATTAACTTCAACTCACGGTCCCCTAGGCTTCCCATCAAACCTTTTGAGTTGCTGTTGTCAATTTGAGCTCACATACATATTTCTTTTCTTTTTTTTTGTACCTTAGATGAAGATTTGTAGAACAAATAGTTTCTCATTAAACATATAGTACACATATTGACTATGACAGTGGTTAACAAACCCATGACATGTCAACACTGTCCCTTCTCAAACTTGGGTTCCCAATCGCCAGCTTTCCTGTCCCCTCTTGCCTTCTAGTCCTTGTCCCTGGACTGCTGTGTCTCATTAGTCTTGGTTTGTTTTATGAGGCTGTCTAATCCCCGGCTGAACGGTGAACTTCAGGAGGGACATCATTGCTGAGATGAAATGGAGTCCAGGGGCCATACTCTTGAAGTTTCTCCAGTCAGGCTGGTAAATCTGGTCTTTTTTTGTGAGTTAGAATTCTGTTCTACATAGTTTTCCAGCTCTCTCCAGGACCCTCTATTGTGATCCTAGTCAGAGCAGTCAGTGGTGGTAGCTGGACACCATCTAGCTGTACTGGACTCAGTCTAGTGAAGACCGTGGTAGCTGTGGTCCATTAGTCCCTTGGGCTTATCCTTCCCTTGTATCTTGTTTTCTTCATTCTCCATTGCTAACAAAGGGATGAGATCAGTGGAGTATCTTAGATGGCTGCTCACAGGCTTTTAAGACTCCAGACGCTAGTCACCAAGGTGGAATATAGAACATTGTCTTTATAAACTGTTAGGCCAATTGAGCTAGATGTTTCCCGAGACCATGGTCCTCACAGCCTTCCGACCAGCAATTCAGTCCCTCAGGGAGTTTGGAAATGTTTATGGAGCTTCCATGACCTTTCCTTGTACAAGATGTGCTGGCCTCCCCAGTAACGTGTAGTGTCTTAACCTTCACCAAAGTTACCACTTATCTATTTAGTGCCCCCGACCCTTCCCATCAGTCGTAACCAACAAAGATTGTTTCTTTTTGTGTGTAAACTTTTACATGAGTTATACAGTAGAAGTCTCATAATATACTTGTCCTTTTCTGATTGACTTATTTCACTAAGCATAATGTCCTCCATGTTATGAGATGCTGCACAGATTCATCATTGTTCTTTTTCTTTCTATAATACTCCGTTGTGTGTATGTACCATAGTCTATTTGTCCATTCATCTGTTGAGGGGCATTTAGGTTGTGTCCATCTTTTTGCTATTGTGAACAGTGATTCAATGAATATGGGTGTGCATATGTCTATTCGTGTGATGACTCTTATTTCTCTCAGATATATTCCTAGGAGTGTCCTTGAAGACAAACATTTGGATAGAACTCTGAGGAAAAATCAGAAAAAAAGAATGAAGAAAAATGAAAAAATCTTGAGAACTGTGTGGGATACAATCAAAAGCAAAAATCCATGTGTGAACAGAGTTCCAGAACAGGGGGAGAATACAGAAAACACAGAGAGGATCATTGAAGAATTGCTGACATAAAACTTCCCCAATATCATGAAAGATGAAAAGCTGACTATCCAAGAATCTCAACGAACCCCATGTAAGATAGACCCCCAAAAGAAAATCACCAACGCATATCATAATCACACTCGCCGAAACCAAAGACAAAGAATCCTGAGAGTAGGTCCAGAAAAACAAAAAGTCACGCACAGAAGAGAAACAAAAAGACTAAGCTTGGATTATTTGACAGAAACCATGCAGGTAAGAAGGCAATGGGATGAGATATATAAAACCTTAAAAGAAAAAAATTGCCAGCCAAGAATAATATATCCTGCAAAACTCTAGTTCAAATATGATGGTGAAATTAGGACATTTCCAGATAAACAGAAATTAAGGGTCTATGTAAAATCCAAACCAAACTTATGAGACTTATTAAAGGAAGTC